>NW_024611909.1:0-3910 GCF_008729295.1 Plectropomus leopardus
AGCGATGAAACGGCTCAATTTTCCTGTTAAAAATTATTCTCTGACATTAAGGTGGAGCAGTGGAAATACTTTTGGTATAGCCCACATTTAAACTGATATTTTTTTGTTGGCTGTTTTATCAATGACCGTCCAAAGCTGTACATTGCTTAACATCCATGTGGGACTCCGGCCTGCTTTTTCAAACTGGGGATGCACCAACCGACTTTTACTGTTTATAATAAACTCTCTATGGATAAATTTCCCATACAAACCCACTTCAAAAAATCTGAACTATCCCTTTAAAGCCAGAGTTATGAGATAAACCAAATTCAGAGGCTTCTCCTCCGTACAGCTTAATTGATAAAATTATCCTTTCTGCCAAATTTCAGTATCAGTTTCCAACAGACTGTTGCAGCTTGCCTCACTGCCTTTTCTTGCCAGTAAAAAAAATCTTCCTGTAGAAAAGTAGAAAAATGATATGGCATTAATAGGTTGACCCATGTCAAAAGTCAGGAGCGTTTTAGGCCTGATTGCAGAGGCAGACCACTTATCTATTATCTTTTCACTTATCGGAGCTCAAAGCTTTTTCCAAATGAACCGCAGCTTTGTTGAGCGAAACACAGAAGACAGTTTAGTGGGGGAAGGCTTTGACTTTCAATGACTGTCATTTCTCTCTGTCAAAGCAGACAGTGAATACCTCTCTGTAGGATTTACCTCTTTCAGTTTGAGTCTGCGTACTGTACTCCTGCAAACTGACTGTATCTTTGTGGGAAGTCTTATAATGCAAACTGTGAGCTTTAGTTTACATAATTAGAGAGAAAATATTAGATAAATTCAGTGAAAAGGTAGCACTGGTGGAGCTGAAAGTCCATTAAAATCCGCAGTTAACGATTTTGTGAGAAAATAAGCAACTTCTACTGACACCTGATGCCACATTTTGACATTTGAGCTCCTCATTATAAAACATCAGGGGGACGCATCTTTTATTTTAAGGAAAAAAAATATTCTACCCTTGACTGTATCAAAAAAAAAAAACAATGTTAAGAGAGCACAAACTGTGTTGGGTACACTGACAGGAAAAAAACGAGAGAAAAATATCGACACCCACACACTGCCGTCACTTGTTTTGTGTTATTGACAATATCCTTTTCAGCCTCACCTGTTGTATAACGTTTATTAATTGTGCTTTGAAAAGTCTGAAAGTCCTTGACCGACATGATGTATAATAAATGTAATGGATGATATAAGAAGCACGCTGGTGCCCTAAATATGCAAAAAGAGCTTCATGCTGAAGTGCTTCCTGCATCTGTTTACTTTCCTCCTTTATCATTTCTCTCTTTTTTTGACAACATGCATGTATCAGTTAACGTACCTGCAGGAAAATGTCAACTGAAAAATAACTGAAAGTTTTGCTTTATACATAGGGACTCGTTAACTCGGATGCAATGCATGACGGTGGAACATCATTGCATTCAATATCAGTTTGATTATTTTTCTAGTGTTATTTTGCTACATTTGCCATATTGTGATTGTTGAAACAGAGCTATAGTTGCCATGATCAATTGATTAGTTGATCTAACTTGTGAATATTTGGTGTTTTTCCCATTTTCTCTGCTAGTAAAGTGAATATCTGTGGGTTTTGGACTGTCGATGGAGCAAAACAATTAAAACAGAGACACAATATCGAACACAGTTATGTGCATTTTTCATGCAAAATAAGATGAACATTTGCTGATTCTATCCTCTTAAATCTCAAGACTTTACACTTTTCTTTGTTATGTTTGACAGTAAATTGAATGTCTTGGACTGGAAAAACATCCACTACTTTTCTGTATTGATAAAAACAATAATCTATTTTTTTTCACCCCAATTTCTTTTTACCCATGACAAAATAGCTAACAATTCTGAGATAATAATCTCATTACTGCAGGAAAATTTGGGGAAAAAATCCCAATGAAAACTTTTCTGAGGCGAATGCATTACACTTATTGAGTAAAAACCCTAACTAAGACAAGTACGAATATTGATGTTGTGATTTAATTTATCAGTCAGCCCTTCAGCAAACCAGAGGAGCATTATTATTATACAACAAGACAGTTGCTGTCACAAGAGACAAAATCCTTTCAATAGAGGACCCCAGTAATGACTCCTAAATCCTGGGAATACGCTTCAGCATCTCCAGTTTCCTCGTCTCAAACTTTTTTTGAACAGGTTTTTGGTTAGCTGCCTGAAATAATGTCTGTGGTTAACACAAGCTGAAAAGACTTTCACGTTTTGTTGTACAACATAAAATACACCAGTAAATACTCTACCTGTGAACTTTTAAGCTTTTATGTATCTCAAAAAAGGCGTCTGCTAACAAGTGGCTCAATTAAACTACAGAAAGTGATCACACTGAGATGCAGCCAACACGGATTAACAGCTGTAAAGTGAACATTGTGTGTATCATGTCCATATTGACAAAAGTTCAAATATACATACATATTTGTATGGGTGATCTAAGCAGCTAACTAAAGTTATCTCCAGCAGGTATCCAACAACCAGTTTTTTATACATCCAAAGAAATTCTATAAAAATGATCTGCATGGCAATCAGACCGAGCCTCTATTTGAGAGGGGCCTTTATTTATATAAATGGGTTATTAAAAGGGACTGGGCGTCTAAATGGGACTAGGCTTTTATTTGAAGTTTTACGGTAACGCAGACCAGCAGCACTGCAGGCTCCTGACACTTGTATCCAGCCTCTCTGCTCCCAGGATGTAACCAGCTCTCTGCAGCAGCATCACATTATGCAATCACAACAGGCTGTCAAAGGCAGCGCGCGCGGCTCCATTCACCTGTCAATCATCACTGACAGCTGAACAAACAGTCTATGTCGTCTCACCAGGTTGAGACGATGTCACGCGACAAAGAAGAAGCAGTGTGTAAACAACACATTAGCATGAAGGTTTGGGATGCAGCAGGCCTGTCTGAGCGCCGACACCTGATCAGCTGGATCTAAGTGACCATTGTTACAGTGCATCCTTCAGCTCTGCTCAGCCTGGCTGCAGGAGAGGACTTCACTACACACCAGGTTCAACACAGTGTCTGCAGGCAAATCGATAGCACGCACGCACGCACGCACGCAAACACACACACAAGCAGCGAGCTACTCACCATATTACAAATGGAGGCGATGTTTCTGACAGTCATTTAGTTCACAGTGTCCCCCTCACCGCCATCTTTATAAAATAAACATGATTTGAGAGCAAAAAAAAGGGCGACGCTGAGAAATATTTCGCAGCCGCGGCTGGAGGCCAGACTGCAAACCCCAGGCGTCAGAGAGCAGGCAGGGAGTCACGGAGCACCATGCAGCCAGCACGGAGCCGAGAGACACACCGCACTCACTGTCGACACGGCCTCATCCTCACACACATCCCGAAAAACCACACAGCGGGGACGCGGCGATGCATGAGTGGACGGTGGACGGACGAAGTTGCAGGCAGCAGGTTGTTAGCAACGACCAGGAAACAAGCGTGATGCGGGAGGAAGCGCTGTAGTCCCGCCCACGTGCCGTGAGCTCCGCAGCTGATTGGTTCACACTCACCGTGTTTGATTGACAGGATTAGAGAGCCAAATAAAAACCTGCATGATGTAGTTTAGGTGAGCTGCAACTAATCAGCAGCAAGTGTTTGGCACAATAGTGTGAGGGAGTTGTAGTTCATACTCTGGATGCATTTGAAGAGATTTTGTAGGCGTCATAAATGACTGTTGTGATGAATGATTTCCTCAAGGTGCGCTGTAAAGCTATAAATGACATTTTTAAAATTAATTGGTTAATTTAGTCAACAGCAGAGTTATTATAGTTTTGTATTTTTCATTAGATTTTAAATTTATTCTTTCAGTGAAGTTGCAGTTAGTTTTCGGATTAGATTTGTTCCTTTCAGTATTTT
>NW_024611910.1:0-1643 GCF_008729295.1 Plectropomus leopardus
TTTTTCTTTTTCCCCAAGACATGTTTCCATAGATTTAAAAAGTAATTTTCTGTCTTCTAGTAATTTCTTGCAATTTGTTTCTTGCCAAGTTGCTCATTGCCTTTCATTCCTCCATGTTTTTGAAAGAATCATACCAATTTGCTCAGGGTTCAAAGGTTTAAATACTTGTGAAAGATGTCTGATTGCAGCGCAACAAAAGTGATGTCGCTCCAGGTGTGTGTGTAACTGCAGAGTTATCCAACTAAATGGCTAGATTTAGCTGACAGCACTAGCATTGATAAAAGAACATAATACTGTGACTCTTGTGAGATACCACTAGTTTCCATCCAACCAGTATCTTCATGTGAGTTGTCACTCTTAATCAGAGAGGCCTGAACAACTGAAATTAAAAGTGCTGAAATGAACTGCGGATGATCAAATCTAATGTATGCATTTCATGACATGTTCAGGGACTGCACGAAATGTTTCCACAGGCTGCACTTTGAGCAACTATACCTTAAATTGCAGCTGAAATATGCTTACGGGGAAATTTCTCTCTGCTCGAATTATTCTAATATTTCTATCTCTCACCATAGTTCAAAATATTTGTAAATCAAGGTCACTCTCTGCCTCATATCTGCTGTGTATTTTGTGGACCTGAAAAATGTCAGCAGCCAAGATGATGGGGTCCTCTTTTTTTGTCTGGACAGCTGGCCTGTCATTAAGGTGAATGTCTTCCTGGTAAAGTTATCAAGCCATCCCTACAGTGACTCACGAGTCATTTAGTCTGCTTGTGGAAAGTTAAATACAGTATAATTTCTTTTTTTGTAGGACAAATAAACTGTTCTGAAGACTTCTGTTGAGACGTTTTCTAGCAGGTTGGTTTGACCCGTGTCCATAATTACAGCACAGTTGGGCATTTCATATTAAACATTTGTGTCACTGTTTTTACCGGCTCTGCAGAGACTCGGCGTACAGGGAACAGTTAGTTCTTGATGTGCCAGCTTCATTTCAGTTCATTAGTTGATCCTTAATGGAAATGTGTGGTCAGGCAGTGACGTTCCACTCTATATTGACTCTAGGCTGCAGAGATCTTTTACCTCATTAACCTAAAGAGTTAATGTATGTATGGAGTCATGCTGTTTTACAGTACCCTAGAACGGACAAACCAAACACTGGCTCTAGAAAGGGCCCTTTCTCAAAGACCCTTTCCCTTTTTTGTGTTTTCACTTCTGTAACATAACTGCGAGATATCTAAATCCTAAATACTCGACCTTTAATAAGAGAAGTTACAAATCAGCGGAGCTAAGAAGTGCCAACTTATTTGATGTGGCACCGTCCTAGACTGTCTACTCTGTGGACAAAATGTCTTCAGTGAAATTTCTGACTTTTTTTAGTAACAGGATCTGTGTGGTCTCTGTGGACTGCTGCTGAGCCGCCTGCTCCCTTTGAAGTGGAGACAGCAGCCACCCTGTAATTTCCCCATCAGCTCTAAGATGTTATAAATACTCATTAAGAGACTGCTCTTCATTGAATCATGGCTGATACCACGTTTAGGATTTTGTGACTGACATAATGAGTTCAGAAAAGAAGAGAGCACACTTTACAATCTCATTTTTTTTATGTAACATATCCTTTCCATTTTATCTTCTAATAAATAAATA
>NW_024611911.1:0-2616 GCF_008729295.1 Plectropomus leopardus
AAATTCCCCAATCTAAGGAAGTTTTTTTTGTACCCTCCTAAGTTTATTTTTAAAAATGACTATAAACATTGAACAAGCAGAAATTTTACATTTTCTTAGCTAATAGAAGTTTACTTTGAAAAGACACAATGCATGTAACAAGTGTAAATTGACACACCTTCTGTAAGTGTCCAATACTGAAGCCAGAGAGGTACCTAGAGTATTAGCCCATAGTTTGATATGTAGAGCCACTGACCAAGAATCGGTTTTTGACGAGTTGTCAGTGAGATTCTGTTGGCTACTCCATGATTTCCTGCACCTTAAATGGTTTCTCAAAGTGCTTTTCTTTTAGCACACAAGGTTTGGGGTCAGAACTTTGTTTTTATAGAGCCTAATAGTGGAGTGTGAGTTTTTAAACCTTGGCAGGTCTCTTGTTCCCTTTGGTACTTAGATATGTACTCCACTACCATTACCCAAACCCCACAGCAACCAGGGGAGAGCTTGCTTTCTGATTGCTGTCATCAGCACTGAACAATCACTGACTTCTCCCTTGTTGGACTCAAGCACCAGCCACATCTTGATACACTCATAACTTTCTATTAAGTTTGTGAAGGCTGACTGTGCTGTGTTCCACTTACTTATTATCAGCCCTTCGCCTGCATTCATTATTCTCTTCTCAGATCTGATGATAGTGGACATGTTTGGGCATAGCATCTCCGAGGCTCCACCCTCATTGTTTACACCTCTCCAACTCGATTAGAAAGGATGTGAAAGAGAACAACATGTGTAAGGGATTTCACACCATCCCGGCTGCTGGCAACGGTAAATATATCTGCTCAGAGACTGTAAACATCACATACATACAGTATAATGTGCTTAATATTAATATTCAGCCGTGACCTGGGGTTAGCCAGACAGGGAACACCAATGCCATCTTCATATCATATCACTCATTCCTTCTCCGTTTACTGGAATAAATGGAGGATATGATCAATGCAGCTGAGGAGCCCATAGTTGGATTTAATGAGCACTGCCCAGCTCCTGCAATTTGTCTGCGGTGCTATTGAGTCGTCTTATTTCAATGTCTAATTTGTTATTGCTCCAAACGTCTCTTTCCCTGGGGCGATTTGAAGCGTCTCGTTGTGAGCCATCGCCAGTTGGCCGATAAACACCTCTGTGAATATCTTGGGCATTTTGTGGAAATGTAGTGCGTGGTGTGATTTTTCATCTAAATGCTGTGACAGTAAGATGACTCCCTTCGCCGCTCTTTGACTGATGGATTGGTTTTCATTATTCATGAAACTGTAACAACATAGAATGTTAGTGTAAATAACAACTACAGGGTGATATATACAATCAGAGCCATACTGTTAGGTGTGCAAATCAATGAATGTTATGTTTTGAGGCACGTGGGGGTTGTGGTCCAGAAATCTTATTTAGAGAAACACAGAAATTGGACCCTATTGTATTGCATCATATAGAAAAAGCCGGGTAAAACTATAGCTTTGGCTGGTGACAGGAACTACAAATTTAAAGGGGTTACACTACAAATAATCTTTTGTGTACTGTAGAAACAAACTATTTGTTTTAACTTAAAAAATAAGTGATAAGTTGAATCATTATAAAATTGCCTCAACTTGTCTCCTTAAATTCTGTTAACAAATTTTGAGGCAGCCTGTACACTAGCTTTTTCAAATCAAACCCCTTGTTACATTGAATTTGAGAATGTTTTTTTTCTCTCTCACACAACACGACCCCATAGTGAACAGAAAATCTAAAACCAAAATTTTATTTAATAGATGACTTAAGTCATAATGAATCACGCACACTATATCAAAAACATTCATGATCTCCATAACCATACACACACAGTTTGTGCTATATAATCCAGGTATCATGTATCCAGTCATACACTCAGTACTTCCTAAACACATGCATCAGAACACTTCTGTATAAACAGCGCAGGTGCACTACTTGTTTGTGCCTCAGACTTTTTATGCGCAAGTGTTTAAAAAAGTAAAGTTTTAATGAAAATGCATGTATTTTGGAGGTACTGAGCATACAACTGAACAAATGAGAGATTTTACTGCGCAAATTGTGTGAGAGTATGTAAACGGATGTTTTGACACTGTTTTGCTGTTGCTAAACATGGACGCCTATGACTCCAAATCATCAGCAGTTTTTCTGTTTTTTGGATTCTTCGTTCACTGCTGAGACGTGAAAGAAAAACTTTCTTCCCGAGTTCAGTGTAACACGGGTGAGTAATTGATATATAAAGGCTCGTTTGGTGGAAGTATTCCTTTAAGACACCATCATCTTGATATGAAAATTTAACAATGCTATATATTACCTTTTAATTGTGTAAAAATAAATAAGAAGATCACACTCATTTGATAAGAAGCAAGTTGCACATCTTAATATTAAACAGCTGTGACATTCCCAACACTGCCATGAAGCTGGATATTGCTCCTCTGGATGGGAGCATTATTGGTAAATGTATCATCATTATAGCATCTCAGTCAACATCTTTGGTAATTTTATAAGCAGACAGGTATCACAAAACCCAAGCCTAACTAAATCCAAGACAGCAATATTACCCATAAATCATCTGGGGCAGAAATCTTTCCGAGGCAAACA
>NW_024611912.1:0-2439 GCF_008729295.1 Plectropomus leopardus
AATATAATATATAATATAATAAATATGTTTTCTTTAATGTATAATCACCTGAAAATATGGATTTTTATGTTTGCGTCGCCTTAGAATGAGTCATTTATATCTGCACAGGTGGAGCGGGTCCTCTTCTAAGTGGCACGGTCATATTTGTACAGTAGCCCAGAATGGACAAACCCAAACACTGGCTCTCACTCTGCAACCTCACCACTAGATGTCACTAAATCCTACACACTACCCCTTTAAGTAGCAATGCTTAAATGTCAATTTCCTCATTACAAGTAAAGGTATTTTATTTGAAATCTTTCTAATGTAACAGTACAGAAGTAATAACAGCATCAGCATCAGTACAAGTAGCAGTGCAGCAGAAAACTATCTACAGCCTGTAATCTGTCGAAGTATTTGATTTTTCTCTCCATTCAGTTGTATCAGGGGAGGTTCGGAGGTTTGGGCGACAGAGTGTGTGTCGAGGTGTTTTATGTGCTGGCAGCTGGTGCTAAGGTAATGTGAAGTAATGAAGTTGTCAGGCTCTATTGTCTCTGCCGCTGGCCTCATCTCCCACTTGCAGCCCATAAAAGCAGAGTCATTTTAACCGCTAATGAAGTGGAGAGTCTGGGCCAGTGGCAGATAAAACCCAACCAGAAAACCTTATTTTCTCTGCTTGGCTCTCATTTCACTTTGTTCATGGGTATTCAGTTTTAAATTCCCTTTTTTGATATCTTTTTCACCTAGCCTTGTGTCATTCTTATACATCTAACACTTGGCCACTAACTTAACTAAGCATTAGTCTGAATAAAATGGACTTCTCGGGTAAATACGATCGTTTTTTTAATATTTACAGCATGATGTTAAATGGGTATATTTAAAGATAGCCAAAACCTATGGAGGTAAAAAACAAATAAAGATTATTAATAAAATGCCCTTTGTACCAATGTTCCACACAAATGTTTTGATTTCTTCTCAGGACTGTGAGCATTTGTACACACTGGGATTACTGATCGTTACCTCATGATTTTAGCATTATCACAGGGTGAGACCCAAATCCCAAAACTAGATTACCAAGTGGGGTCAGATCAGTATCATACTGCACACAGAAGGTTTCACAAATACATTTTGGGATAAGTGAATAAGTAGTGTGCATTGAAAAATATTTTTCAATGCACATAAAAATTTATGATCTCAAAAAATTCCTCAAAAAAAAGTTCACAAATTCTTTGTTCTTCAATATATATGTAACAGAAATCCACAAAAACACATTTCTGAAAGTATTTTCAACTTTCGTCGAAAACATATTTGCATTTTTATACTGTTGTACGTGCATTTGCAAATTGTTCATTATGTGTGAACTTCACCGCATTTGTTTGTGGGTTTTTTGAGACTCCCCTAATGTTGCTAGATTTGCGAATGCACAGTCAATCAGATGTCTCCTTCCTTTTCAGCCCATCACACGAGAGCGCGTCAAATCAGGGCGTGATTAGTTAATTCTGCTCTCTGAGGTCATGGAGGCCATTTCATCCTCTGTGGATAACCTGGAGCCACAGATCTCTTTTACTGTCCTTTGCTCTTTTGCTTTACATGGAAGATCAGAAAATCGTTTGACCTGTTAAATACGATGCTGCAGCTTTTATGTGTGATGTCACTAGTGTTTCTAATTTGGCACTGACACTTTTACAGCGTTTGTTTTCACCTAAAAGGGGGGTGTGGTTGTTCTGATGACAGAAAAGTGGCTTATGCCTGCTGTCATAAATAAAAAATCTAATAAGGAAAGGAAGCAAAGGGAATTTTTGGCTTCTGAATGATCTGAATATCTGTGCCTCACAAGGGATAAGTTGTGCATCTTGAGGATCATCAACTTTTAAATTATTAAAATGACCCATCTAGGAAAGATTTATTGATGACATAACTGTAGTTGAAATCAAGAAAGAAAGGAAAAGTTTCTCATGAATCAAGTAAGTCAGTCATGTCAGTGCAGGATGAGTGGTTGTACTCCAGATCTGGGACGCTCAGCTGTCTTTGCCCGATGGCCACTTTTGCAAAATACTTGTAAGCCAGGGTCCATTTAGTAAACAAGCACTGATAATGTCTATCAGTATGCAATAAATGAATTACCTGTTTTTAACCTTTTGTTTTGTTGTTCTCACTCATCTTTATTAGGAGGCAAATCAAGACACAGCAGCCACGCACAGGTCAGGTGTAAGCAGGGACATTTCTAGGATTTTAGGACATTCAGGGCTTAACCCTTTAAAACCTTGCAGAATTGGCTTGGTTTCTTTCAAAAACGGAGGGAAAAGGCAGTGAGCAATTTGACAAAAAATGACCCCAAAATTTGCAAAACATTAGCAAAAGACTGCAAGAAAATTACCAGAGATAAACAAAAGAAAGAGAGAGAGAAAAACATTGAAATTAAACAGGAAATGACTTAAAATAAATAAAAAATAAATATAA
>NW_024611913.1:0-2458 GCF_008729295.1 Plectropomus leopardus
TTATTAACAGCTATTTCTGTGACCATGGCCAGATATATCGACTGGCCTGCAATGACTATACACCCAGCTTTGTCATCAGTGTTTTGTTACCAGCTCTTATTATTTGGTTTCCTCTGATATTCATTATGTTTAGTTACATATATATTGCCTTTGCATTGTCTAAAGTGGCCACAGCTCAGGAGAGGCTCAAGGCCTTTAAAACGTGCACAGCTCATCTTTCATTGGTGGCAATCTATTTCCTCCCAGTATTAATCACATTTACCTTAATGGAAAAAATACATCCAAATGCCAGGATCATTAACCTGTCTCTGACCTCTGTCTTTCCCCCCATGTTGAACCCAATCATTTATGTTCTGCAGACACAAGAAATAAAACAATCTGTGAAAAGGTTGTTAAAGCTCAGAGTGCAAACCAAAATTATAATAACCAGAGTTAACATAATGTGATGATGATGGTTTAGGTTTTCTCTTTTTGGCTTTATTTCCATCACTGTAAAACAGGAGTTATAAATGCTAGATTTATCTATATGTCTGAAAATTATGCATTTTTAATCCAATAACATTTTGTTTCAGGAAAATTATTTTTGAAGATAACATAATACAAAAAAGTAACTGTAACACATACTTCTTTTACAGTATATGAGCTGTCTTACAATAATAATAATGCAACTGATAATGTTTCTTACTTGTTCTGCAAAGTGCTTAGTATTGGGCATGCTGGTTCCAGCATGAGGAGATTTAAAAAAAATGTATAAAATATAAAAGTCTCAAAGAAATGATTGCATTATTCTTTTTTTGTTATGTTGACAATTTATGAAAAAAGGCAGGGGTATAAAATTGTTATCAGATGTGAATATTGGTGTAAAATCAAAACCTTCGCATATATTATTGCTTTTTAAAAGATCAATTCTTTAGGAAACAAGTCATTGTAATCAAACAGTTAATATCCCTACACAGTAGTAATAGACTGCATACAGTAGTACAGTATAGTGTACTACACATGGAACGCAACCTTTCTTCTATTTTATTTTATTTTACACATTTTCATATATTTTGATAAAGAAGTTAAAACCAAAAAAGAAGGTTAACCCTGCATTTCTAAAATTAACCATTTTATTATGAACAAATGTGATGTTTCTTAGCATGACAATGCAGCTTTCTAACTACACCTAGAAAATAACTTTGCATTCATTTTGTGACGTGGAATACAAGAATTGCTGGCAGTCTGTACATTTACGGTCACGAAGAAGAAGATATGTTATCTTAATAACAGACATACTTTTTTGTAGACTAGAGTATTTCTTCACTACACATGGTGCAACTGCGACTGTTTCACAACATGTTAAAACAGTAAACATTAATGGCCATACACAAGCTATTTGGTCATGCATCGGTGGGGGGTGGGGGGGTGGGGTAATTAGGAAGCACTTCTGTGGGTTGTTTTCATAGGGACACACGACCTGGGTGTTATATGGTTTGGAGAACTTTTTTTTTTTGCCACTTGGGGGTTGTGAACACAACAGTGAAAGTTAATATGGTAAACTTGTAGCAAACAGTTGCTTTTTTTTTTTTTACTCATTCAGCAGTTACAGGGCAAGATGATCAAATATTTTGAGTCTGGTCATCTGACAAATATTTGTTCGATATTCACTCTCTTTTAGCCCTGTTTTTGTTGTCTACCATCTCCTGAGACGCTCTGGCTCTTTTTCTGCCAGATGCTTCACTGTGATCTCCAGCTGGTTGTTAACTATATGCTGTTTTGTGTCATCCATTTCAAATGAAAACAAAAACAATGTTATGAGAGCATTGAGAGTGAACACCAATGATAAAGTTGTGGCGAGGGGAGCTACAGATTCACGAGATGATCCTCTGTAGGTTTATTACTATGAGGGACCCTGTTTCACATTGTCAGTGATGCATTATAATCACTGATTATAGTCACTTTAAACAGAAAACTAATTGAAATGTCATTCGCTGAAATACTATTTTAAAAAACAAATTGTCTTTTAGTAGCTGCTCTTTAGATTTGCAGATGGGAAACTGGAGTCAGTAAGATGGCTTGAAGTGGGTTTGTCTGATGATTACAGGATTACATACAATTTACTCTGGGGAACAGACACTGACCTTATTTACCAGAAATGCTAAGGAGGACTGCTTCTCGTAACAGCCGCTCCTGTCAAAACACTTAAAGCTTGACAAAGCTCTGTCACCAGAAAGAGAGAGGGAGTTAATCTCCACGTGAATACAACAGCACAGTGCAGATTCCGAGGCAAAGAAGAGGACAATTATTGGCATAAATCCTTGCGTTGTGGACAGTTTTTAATGGAGTTATTCAACTCAGCTCTCGAGAAAAACATCACTTTTGTGCATCCCGCATATTTTATAATAAGAGGTTTATCTAACATACCAATAATGAAACATTACTGTGTCTTTCTCTGCTTTGTTTATATTGTTTCAGT
>NW_024611914.1:0-1774 GCF_008729295.1 Plectropomus leopardus
CTTATAGTAAAGACGAAGTTTATAGGCTGAGGCACAAGCAAGCATTTCTATTATCCTGGAAACAGGAGATGAGCTGGGAGGTGTTAGAGATCATGGATGAAACTCTGACTGGCTTGTCACATTTCCGAAAAAAATGTCACAACATGACGATTAAATTAAGTCTTTGTTTTACATGATAACCGCTTATAAATAAAGAGACTGTACGGGAGCAAGTAAAAATGAACTTTTGAGTGTCATCACTCATTGTTAGCAGGTTAGCTCAAAGCATCGCTGTGTCTTAAAGCCTCACGAAGCAGCAACGTCTGTGGACTCTTGGTCTTGTTTGTATGTGTCCTTTATTATTACCCACTAAATACAGATAAATAAAAGTAGTAACAACAGTTGCTAAACTAGTCATCTGTGTTAGTCTGAGAAGATGTCTCAGGGTAACCCCTGTTTTGTTAAATGCAGATTACTTTTACAAATGCATTTTTCTCTTTGGCACTTCAAAGCTGTTTTCCATGTTGGACCTGCACAATGTCCATTTTTTCATGCAACAGATGCTCAACATTTTCAGGCGATGAAAACAGTCAATCCTGCCAAAACAGGCTGCCATCAATCTTCAGTGTTGGTTTGTTTGGCAATGCAGAGAGGAACATCCTCAATCAACTTCTAGAAATAGGTTTGGTGTCTGGTCTCTAAATTCAACGTGGCTGCTGTATCAAATATTGCTCTAAAAAGTATTTTACACATATTAAATTCAAAATATTTGTGACTTTTCTCATGCATCTTTTAGCATTGGTGATTTGTAGTTTGCTTTATCAATATCATGTTCAATTACATTAATCTGACTGCAAATACCTGTCATTTGGTTGTTTTATAATTCTGCTGCTCGATTAATAACAATAGTAAATGTCCTCATAAAAATCGTAATTTTAAGGTTGTGAAATTGTATGTATAAATGACAACAATATTTTTTCTTCAAATTTAAGGTCACATTTGGCCCTAACTAAAAAAAAACAACTATATCCTGTGACGAAGCCCTGCAGTAAAACACACAACCTTTTGGGAAGGAAACCCCAGGCACACCTCCCCAAATCAATCTTCATGTTGAAAACAGAGTAATAAAGAAAAGGAGGGGTGGGGGGGGGTTGTCACGAAAGAGGACGATAAGGCAAGAAAAAAAAGGAGCACATGAAGAAGAAAAAGAGAAAAAGCAAGATGGAGTTGTGAAAGTAAAGCCACATGTGTGTAAACGCTCGCTGACCTCCGCGTCAGCACTTTACAGCTTCCTGACAGCGGCTCACATTCCTGCGGTTGGCCCCGGTACGGAGAAAGAGGGGGGAGGACGGCTGTGGTGGGCTCCCCAACTCCTCCACCCCCCACCAGGAGCAAAAGGCCTGAGCGGAGGGCCGCTTGTGGAGTAACGCTGGAATTCTATTCATAATATTTTTGCTGCATTTTAATGTTTTTTATTTCTCAAGTCCCAACAGTCTCCTCATCAAGTTACTGCTGTTATTGATTCTATTTCTGACTTTAACTTGGACCCTGGAAGGTTTTCTGTCTCCACCATCAGGGCGGTGTGGTCTGGGTCGGTTTTTAGCCGGAAACATGACAAGGGTCATGTCTGCACTTCAGACCTGAATGCTCAACAATGGCTGCTGTCACAAGAAAACCGCAAATCTCCCAATAATGGACCTCTTTCAGGAATATAAACCTTTTTTAAGACACTTGAGCAATCATACAGGGGCCACATCTCCAACATACAATGTAAATGCTTGCTATTAGTGAAAAC
>NW_024611915.1:0-1528 GCF_008729295.1 Plectropomus leopardus
AGATTTTAAGCCAAATGCTTTTATGTATAGAATCTTTTGCTAAAAAATCATGTCAAATGAATTACTTGCTTACATACTTCATCAGCTAAGAAATTGGGAATAAGAAAAGAAAATCAAACCAAAAAGATGCGACATGAAAACAATCAACAAAAATCTCCAATCTCATTAACAATTACAAAAAGTGCATCTACTGATATTAACTTCAACTGGGTAGTATCTGTGTACAATGTTGAATAAAAAACTCTTTAATTCTATTTGGTGATATATAATAATGAGGTGACAAAAATTTAGTGTTCCATTGTTTTCTGTTTAAATAAAACCATCCATACTCAATGTGGGAGTAATAAACTGCTCAAGATTAGCTATAATAAAAGCATTAGTATACTTTCTATCATATGAGACCTCATTAATAGAGTCAGTGCAGTCGTTGATGATACTGAGTCTCTGCCTCTGCCACAGGAGGATGACACACAGCAAAGGGAAAATGATCTTTCTGGTTACTGAGATTACAGAATACTTCCAGAAGTAAAGACCTGGAATTCACAAAAGCACTTTGTGTTCTCTACAATCACACCACAGGGAGGGTGATTACTGAGATTATCCCAGGACCATTTCAAAGGTCAGCGTCCCAGTCACCCGGCTGCCTTTGTGTTAAACTGACGAGTTCGCATAACATCACCCACCTTCAGGAACAGTCATCAGTCAGTTGGAGCGCAGTACAGTCTGGTAGTTGCTGGTTTTCTAACTCTTGAGCAAAAGTGAATGCTTCCGTTCTTTTTCTCTATTTTCTCCTATCACACAGCACCAATTTCAAATGAACAGAATGCTCCAGAGATGATGTTTCTCTGCAGGAAGATGCAGAAATTAGCTTTGCCCTGGTGCCCTCATCAAGAGGCCAAAGGGATATTTCTGTTGGATTTTAGATTATTGCAGAAAATGTTCTCCTTTATGCAACTCCAAAAAGTAAAAAGTTAACGTTAGGCTTTAAACCAACAACACTATGGTCACTTGACCACCGTTACCACTACAACACAAGCCATGTTCGGTGTGATTATGTTTTGTAGAGTTCATCAGTGGGGAATTTACTGCAGATTTTATACTGTAGAACAAAAATCTCTTCAACTTGTGTTAACCACAGACCTTCTTTCAGGCATCTAACTAAAAAAAACATTCAATAACCCATTAACTTTGATACAAGGGAACCGTAAGGGGTTAAATTGCAAACTTGTTTCCTGGTCTTAGGACATATTCCTGGGACACTCTATTTCCCCTTTTCCGCTGCATAGCCCATCTTTCTGAAAAGATCATCATCCCAGCAGTAAAATACTTATCCTTGTGTCATAAATACATTAGAAGACAAATTTAAATAAGATACAAATTATTTAATCAGCCATCCATAGTTCCCTTATTATCTTTCTTATATAGTTACAATTTTCAGAATTGCATTTGAAAACAGACTTTTAATTCCGTACTGTGGCTTCAATTGGTTATCTATCAGTTTGTTCTCATTTGATTAATTGCAAATTAC
>NW_024611916.1:0-1275 GCF_008729295.1 Plectropomus leopardus
CCTTCACTGTATGTATCTTGAGAATTATGTTTTCAAATGGGATGTCCTCTGTGGTAAAAACATGTAACTCTGTTGGCAAAACAAACACAACGCACTAGATTTATTAACAAAAGCTGATAATCTGCTTGAGATAAAATGTTCTTATTCTTCACATATTTTCAGCTTTTAGCTAAAAATCAGACGCCGAGTTCTGACAATCCCAGCCTCTATCAGTCCGATCATCTGTCTCCCACACTACCAGATGGTGTGTTTGACATGCGCCCAGATCGAGCGTTTGGTGCCCTGAGCGGCTCGTACGTTGTCCCAGTGCAGCCGGGTGTTGGGGATGTCGTCCTCACGCTCCGGGTTGGGTCGTGCCCCGTCTTTCGGAGTCGCCACAACAACGGGAAGCGGGCCTCGCCGTGAATCAAACTCGACGACATGAAGCTTCTTCTTGTCAGCCAGATTCTGGTGGACTTCCTGCAGAATGGAAGAACAAAAGGGCAGATGTGAGTGAAGACAGCGATAAAAAGAGGAGGGGAAAAAGAGAGATGTGACGAGGCTCTGAACTCAGCAGACGTCCTCTGCAAGGCTTGTTGAGTCTGACGGAGGAGAGGGAAACAGAGATTAAAGGAGCTTTTTGTAATTTCCTGCCACCCAATCCAACCGAACAGGGGGCAGGATTTCACACTTTAAATGTCGGTCTACTAATGTGCCCATACAACTACATCATACGCTATCTTATGATCTTCATGTGTGGCGTTTGTGGTTAGTTAACTTTATAGAATAATACGAAAACAGTCACATCGCACCATTTAAAAAGTTTATTGTGAACTGTAAACCTACAGCTTGTGTTGTCATTAGTTAAACTAAAGTTATGTTTATGTAAATATCCAACAGTAGATGTTACTTACCAGTTTAAAAGAAACGTGTGTTTGGCATCAAACTGCATCTTTTTAACCTCCAAAAACCATCTCCAGTGCTGGGAAGCCACACCAATATTTAACAGTTTTGCTGCTTGTGATGGAGACAACAGCCGATTTCCAGGAGCTTCTGCCATCGTTGTGTTTTTGACAAACTAAGTCACTGAGACTGTAACTTCTACACTGTATCCACTGACTCCGGTGTTGTGACGAGGACTGTTTTCCTGTCGATATGTGTTTCCCCTCCACCTAAACCTGACCCAAACCCATAGTCCTAACCATGACCACGAGGGGGTCACTACACATAAACACGGGGGAGACACTATTCGACAGAGGAACACACTTCAATACAACACCGGCTGGCTCAACTTCA
>NW_024611917.1:0-5049 GCF_008729295.1 Plectropomus leopardus
AATAGGAAAAATGCAATGAGCAACATGACAAGAAATGTCCTGCAAAATAAAAGAAATATTAGACCTAGGGAATTATTTATTTATTTAAAATTATTTTGCAAAGATAACTTCCTATTTAATTTTTAAAACTTTTCTTTTTCTGGTTTAATGTTCTCTTTTTTCAGATAAATTTCTGCCTTTTATTATTTTATTATTTTATTATTTTTTATTTTGTTGTTTTTTTTGTTTTTTTTTTACTAATTTCTTGGTCATTTCTTGTTCAGATGCTCATTTCAGAGGTCAGTTTGTAGGGCTGCCTGGTCAAATCCAAACTGGTCAAAATGTGGGCTGGAATAACTCACTTTTAGTTTCCTTTGAGAAAAGCATTTCGCTGCAGAGTTTGTAGTGTCGCTGCTGCAGAAGAAGACGTGTTTTCAGCAAACCTTCCTCCTGTAAATAAACAAAGCCACGCTCCACAGCCCCGACACCATTTCCTCTGTTGATTTAATAACCTTTCCTTTGTCCGGGGAAAGTTGACTGAGCAGCGCTGATTTAATATTGTAGCACACAACATTTCTGCAGAGTTTCCTGCGTCTCTGTGAAGCAGCGAGAATCATTAAATAAAGCCGCATGTTGAACAAAATAACTTTCAGGCAAACTGCAAGCTCGGCAGGTGATTTTATCTCTAACCAGGCTTAGGGAGCTCATTTCATGGAGTTTTTAGTCAAATTATCTTCCAGCAGTGGCAGATAATGCTGTCGGGTTTGATAACATTTTATTTGATGCATGCCGGTATGAAAAATAAGTAGTGTAATCTGTGCAGGGGGGCGGATTTCACTTTTACCAGGTGGATGTTTTTGAAGTAATCTTGTTGGGGGATTGATCTGCGGCAGTCTGAAGGAAAACAAGAAAAAGATCACAATGCAGTGAAAAAAACAACACACACACATATACACACAATAGAAATGAGCATAATACAGCAGATCATAGTTGTAAAGTGCTTTAGTTTCTCTCTCATGCAGCGTTTAGAAAAGTGATGGTGGAGAAAACAAACCTCTACAGTCATACTCAGAAATTACTCTACAATAAAATTGGCAGTTGATTATATTGACTAAATACACATTAGCACACACATTTACTGTAATAATATACTGCTTTTCTTCTGCCTTTGCCAAACAATTATCTTTAACACTGGAAATAAATGTGCACATAAACGAAATCAGACATGGATTTTTAAGCGCAATACTGCATCCTAACATTGTGTACCAATACTGTACACAAAGAATAGCAGGACTCCGCATTCACCATTGCGAGAAAAGGCAGCATTATTTTAAGCAAATACATAATAATTACAAGAACAGGCCTCCCTCATAATTATAAGAAAATACCATATGAGACAAAGACATACATCATAGAAATAACCTCATAAAATGAATAAATGTACAGTGAATAAAACAGTAAGTAAATATTAACATTATTTATCTATTTATTTAAAATTTTATTTAAAGCCTGGGAACCCTTGTACAATATGAAAAAAAAGGAAACAACCAGTCACAGTCAATGAGATCACAAATGAAACCTTATACACAAATAATAGAAAATGACATCAAATTTATGACATTCAAATAGAACAATTGATAAATTAAAATAACAATAAATCTCAAATTATTTGCACTGTGCCAACTATTTTACTTGCTTATTATTCTTCAAGTTGTTTCTTAAAACTTTTTTTTATTTTTACTCCTTTAATGAAGTTTGGGTGACAATTTTTTAGAGATATAAGTCTAATTTGTTTTTTAAATTTTGCTATGAAAATATGTTTTTGACACTAACTCATTATTTGTGGTTGTTTAAGCATGCAGATCAAATTCAAAGAAGGATCATGCAGTTTTTGCAGCTGCTAATCTTGCACCAATGCACCTCTAACTGCACTGCCAAGCAAATATTGCATGTACAGTTAAATCAGGTAATATGCACACATTATGTGCAAAATTGTCCCTTTTCTATGCAAATAAGCCTCATTGGAAAAAAAAGTCCTATTTACAAAGATCAGTGCTAAAAGACTCAGTTTCTGTAAAACTATGTGTGTCCTGAGAGATTTGGTGGGAACTGAAGGGCATTTCTGAATGAGAAATTTCTACTTTGCTACATGGACCATTGCAGATGGACACAGAAAGTGAATGGCACGTCTGCAGAGCTTCATGGGCATGTTTGCACTGTAATTTTATCAGCACAATATCTTTTGTGAATCGGACCTTAAGACGGGAGCTGTCAGGTTTCATTTGAGACGTCTTTCATTGTGCAGTACAGAAGCAGCTCACACTAGCAAAGCACAAATAGTTACAATGCTAACCTTGAAGTACATAATGATTTTATGAGGATGAGGCGTAGGAGAAGTTGATTGACCTTCCTGGAAATCCAGCCTTTGACTCTCTCTGCCTGGTTAAGACAGCTGAGCCGAGGCTGGCTGAGAAACTTGAGAGGGGATTATTTCTGTTCTGCTGCCAGGCTGTTCATGGAGTCTGCGGACGCCTTTCAGGACTCCTTGGAACGAATTTCAAACCAAAATTGTAGCTTTAAGTCAGAGGTATTAGATATTCTCACATGGCTCTCGGCAGTGTTAAAAGACATGACCTTTCTTCTCCAAATTACCATCAAAAACATTAAAAATCCATCACAGCTCCTCTTCTCTTTCTGGTCATCGACAATTTTCCTCCTGCACTTTTGCTGCAGTGATACTCAACCTATGGCCCACAGGCCATATCTGGCCTCCGATAGGGTGCCAGGTGGTTCCCCAACTGTTTTCTAATTCACAATAAAAATGAGGTGATGCACACATGTGAAATGTTTTTATACTTTTAGTATACATAGGTGCCAGAGTGCATAAAGCAGCATCAAAATAAAGCTTGTTTTAAAAAACAAGTGCCTGTGAAGGATTCCCCGCAGCCCCAAAAGAGGTCCTAGCTAAGCCCCTTGAGTCTTAAAATCCTAGAAATGTCCCATGATCAGAGAAACTTCCTAAAATCCTAGAAATGTTCTAAAATCCTATGAGGCGGTCCTGAAATCCTAAAAACGTCCTAAAATTCTAGAAATGTCCTAAAATCCAAGAAATGTCCCATCATCAGAGAAACTTCATGAAATCCTAGAAATGTCCCATAATCATAGAAATGTTTTAAAATTCTAGAAATATCCTAAAATCCTAAAAATGTCATAGTATCCTAGAAATGTCTTAAAATCCTCGAAGTCTTTTGAAATCTTAGAAATGTTCATAAATCCTAGAAATATTCAAAAATTCTAAAAAACGTCTTGAAACCTGAGAAACATGCCTAAATCCTAGAAATTTCTTATAGTCATAGAAATGTCTTAAAATCCTAGAATGGCCTAAAAACACAAAAATGTAATAAAAACATAGAAATGTCTTAAAGTCATAGATATGTACTAAAATCCTAGAAATGTACTTAAATCCTACAAATGTC
This sequence comes from Plectropomus leopardus, assembly GCF_008729295.1. Taxonomy (NCBI): domain Eukaryota; kingdom Metazoa; phylum Chordata; class Actinopteri; order Perciformes; family Serranidae; genus Plectropomus; species Plectropomus leopardus. The sequence goes on from NW_024611917.1 coordinate 3,456, forward strand.
TTAAAATACTAAAAATGTAATAAAATCATAGAAATGTCTTAAAATACTAAAAATGTAATAAAATCATAGAAATGTCTTAAAGTCATAGATATGTACTAAAATCCTAGAAATGTCTTAAAATCCTAGAAATGTACTTAAATCCTACAAATGTCTTAAAATACTAAAAATGTAATAAAATCATAGAAATGTCTTAAAATACTAAAAATGTAATAAAATCATAGAGATGTCTTAAAGTCATAGAAATGTACTAAAATCATAGAAATGTCTTAAATCCTGGGAAATGTCTTAAAATCCCAGAAATGCTCTAAAACTGTGGAAACATAAATGGGGCTGCTGCGACTGGCCCCTGGCCTCCTGTCATTTTGCAAGAGTGGCCCCCAAGCAGAGCACGTCGAGTCTCCCTGCGTCGCTGTGTCTCTGGTGGAGGATTTACTCGTCGTAGAAGTGCTGCTGATGCTGCAGCGACACAGATTTATTCTCCGTCCTGTCCGCTGTCACTTCGCTAAGCCGCTCCCACTGACCCATATAGGGGTGTTTCTATCACAAAGCCCCGCGGAGCATCAGCGTGTGATTATCAGCTGACGGCACTGGAAGGCTTTATTATGCTGCAGTCATTTAGTCCATTTTTCACATGATGCAGCGTGTTTGTGTGGCGGTCGATGATGCACATATGCACCTTTTGTGGTGTGTGTGAAAAGAGGATGGTGGATGGATTGGTTGTGTGTGTGGGCGGCGGAGTCAGTGAACTAAATAAAATGCCTCCTATTCTCTAGCTGAGTGATTTTCATCCTGCAGTGCTGCTAAGTGGCCTAATACGTCGCCTAAGTCCTTATTCCCAGTTATCCTGCAGATCCAGCATAATCCCAGATTACATGAGGGAGATAAGCAATAGATGGATACACAAGATTAGGCTATTACTGATCAGCAGCAATCGTAGCTTAGGTAGTGAGACCTGGTGAGCAGCCAAAACATGAACGTAAGCTGCAAGATGATCTTTTTTTTTTTCGTGGAATCGATTAAAAAAATTGCAACATTACGAATGTGGCTGAGGTTTCGAAAGGAAAGTTGGAATGACGGAGTCAAACTGTATTTGTCTAATGGTGCAGCAACACCCACAAGAGACTGGAGAGTAGCCCCACAAAATTGGGAAAATAAATATTTGCTTTCAAACTTTATGTTGACAAATTGAGGCAGCTGCAACACCTGTGCATGAAAAATAACAGCCAGCGAGGGCGAATCTAAATATTTAGCTAAAAGAGATGGATATAGAGTTGAAACAGTTTGCTAAATGTAATTAATAAACCGCAGTTTCCTCTGTGCAAATATTCAAATGTGCAATATGTTTCCAGCTGTTGAATGTAGGTTATATTTAACATGTGACACATATTATGATAATTCCTACTGTTTACTTATGTATATCTACGTTGTTCATTGTAGCATGGCACACATATTTATATTTAGATTTTTAACTTGCATACCAGTTGTATACATTGCATTGTAGCATAAGGTACAGTTTTGTATTTTACACACTCAGCACAGTATCGATACTATAATTTATATTTATTTATATTTCCCATGCTATTCACATACTAGC
>NW_024611918.1:0-2988 GCF_008729295.1 Plectropomus leopardus
CACCTCTATAAGAGGCTTTGAGCAAACATGTTTATTCCTTTTTAATCTGTGAACTGACAGTCCCAGAGAGGCTAAATGCCAGTCAGAGAGATTCACTATAAAGGTGAAGGTTATTACCGCCCTGACATCTTTTGACAGTATCAAACTCTTTTGCGTGGAAAAGTCATCCAAGAGGAACTACCCTGATCTTTAAGAATCAACACATTTTTAACACATCTGCAGTACGTTCAGACTATGTCGGTTAACTTTTGAAAAAAAATACAAGTAGTATTAGTAGTAAAAGTACAACAATCAGGGAGGATACAGTGAGATCATAACAGCTCTGCAGTAGAATATAAATAAGTACATCTACTTAAGTAATGTACTGAGGTTCAATTTTACATTTTTTCCTGAATACATTCTGCGGCCAAATGTACTTTTAATAGCTTTAGTTCCTTTGCAGATTTAGATTATTCATAAAAAAAAACTATATAGACAAATAAATACTACCCAGCAGAATGTAAAGTGCTTAAAATCAGCTGCACCTTTTATGCTGTGATTACAGAACGAGCGACAGAGCAACAGCATAACCAGCTAAATCACCGTCCAGTCGCCAATGAAATGTTGCCCAAGGGCTTGGTGACAAAGCTCCCTCATCATGGCCTCGAACCACACTTAAAGCACAAAAATGTAACGTTTTAAACTAACATAATAACATGCAAATGTAATGTATCTGTGGTTTGCCAAAACGTACAATGCTAACATTTCTTATCTCTTCCACCATTTCAGGTTTGCCTAAGGCGAAAACAGAATGCAGGGTCTATTCAGTTGTGGTACAATATCTGATCTGAATTTAGATCAGTGGAGTACTAATAACATAAAAGTTTTTATTAACTGCCTGAAAGTGGCAGAAAATTCAAGTTGGGTCCAATAGCAGGAAGTTGCTCTGTGTAAAGCGCTTTGTTTTGGTTTTGGCACATTAGGCAGCAGAAATAGAAATAATCTTCCAGTTCTGATTTGATACTGTCATTTAGCGTCAAAGTACTGATTGCACAAACTTCATGTTGAGACCCTTTGCTGAAAAATTTGAGCTTTTCTTTTTTTCTGTAATCTATCCTTTGAAAGCCAGCCTGATAGTTCAGTTTACAGGCATCATAGACAAGAAACAACCCAAATTTTTCTTTGAGTGCTCCTTTCTTTTGATAATTACACCCCTCAATAGTAACAATTACCGTAATGTTTCAGTGACGTCAGCTGGCCTTTGAAGACGACTGATTTCGATTTCGGTCCTCATGATACAGCAGGGTGTCCCTCAGAGCTGCTGTGAGGTATTTTCCAAACAGTCCATGACAAAAAGGGGGATTTTCTGGGGACTGCTTCAGTGAGATTCAGAGGGCGAACACTATTACAGCAGGGACATCACTTGACGGTAACAGATGGAACAAGCATTACAGCGAGACTACAGGGGTCGACTTGGGTAAGTCTGCTGTAACCGTGATTGGGGCTTGATTGCTTTTGATGCCACGACAAAAGGAAATGACAGCTGTACATCTCACAGAGAAATTAGAAACAGTTGCCTTCAGATGAAATCCTAGAAATAAACATGATCACGCTCAGACTGACTGTCATCTTTACGGTAAGATGGATTTGTTCTGCCAATTTAACACAAAACCAGTGTGACAAGGACACAAAAATAATAAGTTATATCAGGCATTTGTGTATCTGAATTCTCTATGCTGATAACATTCCTTCTATTTCCTCCTCTGCTGTCTCTCGTGTTTGCACCTCCTTCGCAGAATACAGAGAAGTGAATCACAAACAAGACAAAAACTTTGTTGTTTTACTGTTTGTTTTGTGTAACTCTTGGTTTCCTGTCACTCGACTCTTTTTCCTCTTTTCTCTCCACTCGTTTCCTCTTTTGAAGCACAGATGAAATGTGTTTGTTGTCTTCGCTGTCGTGGTTTTCTGCTGCTGTCCGACTGTTGTTTTTATCTCGCACTGTTTTGTCATCTCTCTTTTTTCTCTCTCTTCACTCGTTCGTACAATCATCTTTTTCAGCTAAGATGAGAGGATCTTTTTTGTTTCCTTTCTCATCACATGGTTGTCTTTTTCCTTCTTTTCAGTTTTTTCAATCTGTTTTTTTGCTCCCTCTCTGTTTGCTCCCTCGCTCTTTTGGTTTTTCTGTGCAGAGATGAAAAGATCATTTCGCCTGCCGTTTGTCGTCTTCGCTCGAAGAGTTTTTCCTCTGGTTCTTTGCCACATGCTGCTCATCTGACGGCTCGGGTCAAACGAAGTGACCTGCCGCGCATTCCTAATGTGCTCCGGGGGAATCCGTTAAATTATGCTCACTGCGGGGGTGAAGACATACATAACACTGGCATCAGACTCCTCAAGGTCACGCAGTATTTAGCCCTACAGCTTCCAGCTGTTTACACAAGATGAAGCATGTTTTGCCAAACTGACATGAATGTGTCATGCAGTTGGTCTGCATCAGCCATGAGACAGACTGAAGGACAAAATCACAGTCGGTGGCCTGCATTTGCCTCCAGTGGTCTCTGAAAATATGCAAGATGACAGTTTGTGCTGGTGCACTGCCGCCATCAAAAGGGGTTTTACTGTAGACAAATCTGAGAGACATTCACACGAGTGCTGAACCAGAAGAAAATGTTGGCATTGTACAGGCATGGTGGGTTGTTTCTACTCATTTTGTAACACTGGGTGGATATTTGGATTGTAAATTAACTTGGGCTAGTGATAAATTTCTGCAAACCGCCGATGTGTTACATTTACACTTTTCATATGTATTATATCAAAATGTCTAAAGTGACATAGTTTATGAGCCGACTTTGTCATCTGGAGGTGAAAGGGATGGTGGACAGTGTGTCATCTTGGCACACTGCCCAACAAGCTGAAAACCACTGTTCAACACCAACAAAATGGGCAGCTTTTTAGGGAGTCATCAAATCCATGTATAATTCTTTCTTTTCATATTCAATTTGAAATCTGAAA
>NW_024611919.1:0-1313 GCF_008729295.1 Plectropomus leopardus
ATCAGGCCACGTTGTCGGGCTGCATTGATGTTGTGGTTGTCCGCCAGAGAGATGGCACCTACCAGTGCTCGCCATTCCATGTGCGCTTTGGCAAACTGGGTGTACTACGCTCCAAAGAGAAAGTGGTAAGTTGAGGAATATTTTAGCTTTCTTTGTTTGTTTACACTCACTGTCATGTTGAAGTCTATGTTTCGAGCTCATGAATCTACGCAAAAAAATGTTTGTAAATGCCCAGTTGAGAGAATTTTCTTATAAGAGTGTGTCGACTACAAAATACTTTGTTTTTCTTTCAAGAAGCAGGCCTCTCCTTCACCATGTGTACTTTGATATTTTGAAAAACCCCAGGTCTTCAAGACAGAGTAACTGTTAGTCCTGCATCTGTAGGAGCCATTTAGCATGTATATTTATTTTAAATTGTTATATAAATATATATATTAGTATGTATAGACTGTAATATTTTGAACACTTGAAGGTAGTGTGGGATTATAGTCTATGATGTCACATTGGTCACAGATGTTACACATTAACTATTTTAAAGTCACAGTGAAAAATTCACTATGAGCATAGATAAGGGAACATATAGTTCCTACCATAATCACAGCGAAGCAAAAGCAGCAAAACGTAACCGGATCACTTCACCTTCACATTATATCACGAGGTAATCAACTCTGTCATCATTATGCAATACATGGGAACATCACCCAAAGATACAACATTGTTTTGACATTCACTCATTAACTAGATAGGCGTAAAGAACATGCGAGTCACAACATGCAAGTGACTGTATCGGCCTATTTGAATTTTATTGACAGTCACAACGCATCAGTTGTCCAAACTAAGCCAGATTACTTTCAGGTTTAAAAATAAGCATTTGGTAACTGATTCTTCTTTATAACGTCAGGTCACATTTGCCCTCTGAGATTTGGTATCTCTTTGAGGAAGTTTGGCTGAATGTAAGTTTTCAATATTTAAACCAAAATATTGTAAACAGCATTTAAAAATATAGTGTGTGGGATTGTCTTAAAAACAAACAATGTAAAGGCTCATACAGAAGTTTTCGCTCTCAATCATCACTGGAAGTGTGGGCAGTGTATTTTTTCTGCAGGGACTCTGCCCTCTGCCGTGTTTGGGACTTTTATTGGCGTGTACCTCCACAGTGCTCAGGTGAGGTCAGGGCTTTATAAAAAAAAAAAAAAAAAAAAAAGGTAGTGACCAGGTGCCAGACCGTAACCAGCTGGCATCTAAGAGCCCTAACACACCAAGCCAACGGTCAGCCGCTGGTCAATGTCAGGACATTGGTGAATGTCTGCTGC
>NW_024611920.1:0-2556 GCF_008729295.1 Plectropomus leopardus
ATAATAATTTTTTTTTTTTTTTTTTTTTAAATATCTTGAAATCTTTAAATTTTTAATGATTTTTTTTTTAATGATTTTCTTTTCTTTAAAATGTTTCAGCTATTTTAAAAGAAAGGCAAGTTCTCTCTAAAAATCCCCAAAAATAACACCATTCACACAGCCATAGAAAAAGACAAAATTATCATTGGATCTCCAAATTTCCAACAGTCCTTGAACACATCATGTGTTATTATATAGATTTGTAAAACAAAATTCAGTGACATATATTTAGTTTTCTAAAAGTTTTCCAGGCATAGAAATTGCTATTTGCAAAACTCATGACTTTTCCAGGTGACCCTATGAACCTGAGTACCTTCAAAATTATACATAGGTACAGTACTTGAGTAAATGCACTGCATTATTAAAATGCTGCAGATGTTAAAGCATCAGTATTAAAACTTCAGTCATAAATAAATATATTTTATGTGTAAGCTGTGGTAGCGCTTTTCTCAGTTGCCTGTTTTGTCCGACACTTATAGGAATCAAAAACACCTTTCTATTCAAAATAATGAAGCACAGACTTCTGCTTTTCCTCTGAAATGTATAAAGAATAAAGAATGACTAAAGAAATGTTTGATCCCAGCTGGTAGTTATCTGACTTTCTTTTAAAGAAGACAAGAACTGCGGTCAAGATGAACAATCTGGATTATTTTCCACAGAGCACATTTTAAAGTCTGCCTTTTGAAGAAACACTTGAAATGAAACACCTCGATGCCCAGAAGCTGCGGGATATTGTTTCAAACTCAACCCTCTGGTCAAAAATAATCAGATTTAACGTGAAGTGGTTCTCGCTGTTGGCTTCTCACAGAAGACGTTTTTTTGTTGTTTTTGCTCGGAGGAGATGGTACTCAAGAGACGGCTTTCAGGATCTCAAGCATCTCTCTGAGAGGATTACATGAGACATGAAAGCACCCGCACAACAACAAGGTAAGACCGGGCGAATGCATCCAAACTGACAGCACGTACACATTCGAGCAGCAAATTGAGGAGAACAGGTCGGTGCCCCGTTGGATTTTTTCACAGGTGTTAAACTGTGTGGGTAATGTGAAACAGCTCATAATGTAAAACTGAAAAATTGTGTAATTTTCTGATTTTACATCTGTTCAAAGTTTAACCTGAGCAGCGGCAGGTATCGGTAATCCTGCAGAGAAACTGCAGTGAGAATCGATCTGTTATGTTTCAAGATAATGACATCGGATAATCGGTTATTTGCAGTTATGCATGTCATTAATCATTCTTGTTATCTCGGTTAACATGACATTTTATTCTATTTTATTATTAGTAGTAGTAGTTTTTACTCCTCTACATTTAGTTAAATTTCAGATTAAGATAAACTGGTTTGCTTTCATTTGAAAACATAGAAAAAAAGGACAATAATTAACTACGTAAGAAGTGTTACACATATTGCAAGAAATTAGTATATTTTGAAAATTAGCTTGTTTTTAAAGCCAAGGAAAAATGTTAAAAATAAAAAACTGTAACTTAATAATATATATAGGACTTTTACTTGTGAAAGTGTTTTGGGTTTTTTTTTTTTCAGTTGTAGTAACCTATTACTACTTTCACTTGGTCTGGGTTTTTTGAGGTGGGGTTATACGGAGTACTTATCCACTGTCATGTATTACATACAGTAGATGACAGTTTGCACACCCCATTTTGGAGAAGCAGCCTGGAGTCCGACACAAAAGTTAAGCAATGTACTGCTGTGGATGAGGGTCGGCAACAAAACGTTTTAGCCACCTAAAAAGCCCCACCCAACCCCATTACAAATAAACCCAAAGTATCACTTTAAGTAAAAACTACAGAGTCAAGACTCGCCTGACCCGCTCTCTATGTGAATATATACTGGTAACGAAGGTAACGAAAACAAACAAATCTTATTTTCAGATGATTATGAAGAACAGAAAACATACTTCTTATATTAAATACCATATCTGCCAATATATCCACCTAAATCCTACACACTGGACCTCTAACATGTATCATCCATCTATAAATCCTGCACACTGCTGCAAATAGACATGTATACTGCACTTAACCACCCACTTCATGTATCTAAAGTAATCTATTACATTACCCATTCACTATTTATTCCTCTGCACTATTTATATTGTCTACAGCTTATAGAAACACTTATAGAGACCCTGTATGTTGCTTTTTATGCATATTTATATTTTCTTCTCTTTGTATGTACACAGTGTTTTTTTTTTATTTGTCGTCTTGACGTCTCATGCCCCTTTAACTTCCATTAATTCGGGATTTTTCTGGTAATTAGCAATGATTTTCTGAGTTCCCTTCCAGCACTTTCTATCGTGCGGTGAAGTTGAGGAGTCATTTGACTACATTTGCATGCATCATGTGTTCACGCCGCTCTTCTTCTTCTCACACGTCACTCCGAATCTAAATCCATCTGATCCTGATTAATACAGTTCAGGTGTGAAGGGATGTCGATCTGAAGCCGTTCAGTTGCGGTCAGAAGCTTTTCATTGTGAGGTGTGAACAGGATGTGTGTGTGTG
>NW_024611921.1:0-2501 GCF_008729295.1 Plectropomus leopardus
CTGCCTGTTTACACTATGTTTTTTAGTGCTCTAACACTGTATTACCATTGAGTAAATTCTTAAGATATACAATAATAATTAAAAAAACATTTTAAAGTAAAATGCCTCACAGACAGTGAAGTATGCAGTAGATTGTGTTGTGTCACAGTATTCTATTGTCTCTGTAATAATGAGATAAAGTTGTCTGATAAACAGGAGCTCTCCTGGAATAAGCAGGTCCCTTAAAACAGCACAATTGGGGCCCCCAAACTGTATTTATGTTCACCCTGAATAATTCAGACCTTTCCTGGTTAAGCTGTTAAAAAAAATACAATCCTCATCTAGGGAGAGTCTAAAACCCACCGTTAAAAAGGTAAAAAGTCGTGTTTACCTTCTACATTCTCCGCGGTGGTGATCTGAAGTTTACCCTGTGTAACCATCTCGGCTGTGCTGGATGTCGTTGAGATCATTAGTGAGTATGTTGTCGGAGTGATGGAGCAAGTGAAGCAGCGCGGTACCTGTTTACCTGTCTGAACTCCCTGTGGGTGGCATGTCCCCGTCCCCCTTCAGCTGACACACACACAAAACACACACACAAACTCATACTCCCTCTTGGTGTGTGACTCCTGGACCCATCCAGTCAGTACCAACGTGTAACATGAACCATGGAGCGAACCAGCTTCTATTTAGCTCCTGTCATGGAGAGCCTAAAGTTCAGCTCTTGTGCTTTTCCATTATACTCTAATATTCACGTCCAGGAGCCTGACACCTGAATAAACATGAATAAACAATAGGCTTCATCCAAGTCGTGAAACATGAGACTGGACGCAGTCACAAGAAGATGTGATCATGCTTACGTCTCTCCTCCCCCAATGTAAATGTACACGTTTAAAAAATCCCAAAGAAAATAAACTTAATGTGTTGATATTTCTTGCAAAATTTAATCATAGTGTTTTTTAACTGAGAGTAATGTAGCTATATTATAACAGAATGTAAAACAACCAGACTACACAGTAAAAAGTAATTTCTCTGGTGTGCAGCTATATAGTACAGTGTGTGAGCTATTGAGTTGTAACAAAGATCATGTAGGTTGCTGGTTACATAATGTTTCAGTGAGGTGACTTTCATCATCTCTTAGATGATACTTGATCACATGACAGCCAGCTCACAACAGTACATGAGGGGCACATGTAAATACAGATGAAGCTGTGAATACAATGAGCTCATTTTGAGCTAAAAATGTAAACTATCATTTTGTAAGTGTCTGATTTTTTATTCATTCATTTTTTTTGTAAACGGGAAAAATCTGGTTTCATATGCAGATGGCTAATTTTATTTTTTTTTCAAATGATTGCCTCCTACTTTTCTTAAGTTTCACTGTGATAAAAATCCATTACAAACTTTAAACGGCTATGCTATGACGTTTTTTTTCATGATTTTTGACGACCTACTATTCTACGACACTATTTTTACAAATTTTGCATGACATACTATATCGTGATGTTTTGCTACAATTTTGGACGACATACTATACTATGACTTTTTTTTCATGATTTAGGACGACATACTATACAGCAAAGTTTTCTCATGATGTAAGACGACATACAATAGCATGATGGCTTTTTTTCATGATTTTTAATGACACACTAAACTATGACTTTTTTCGTAGAATGGACGACACACTATACTGTGAAGTTTTTTCATGGTTTTGGATGACATACTATGACATCTTTTTAATGATTTTGGACAACATAATATACTATGAAGTTTTTTTTCTTGATTTTCAATAACATTCAATGTTATGACATGTTTTCATGGTTTTGGATGATAAAACATACTATCACTTTTTTGTACTATGTACTATGACTTCTTTTCCATGATTTTTGACAACATGATCAAGTTATGTCAGGTAAACTTTGTTTACAGAAGTTGCTTACACTTAGAAAGAACAGGGCAATTCAATTGTCATTTTAAGTCGCAGAAACTTCATAAAATGTTAATACAGCTTTCATAGTTTAATTTACGATATAATTTGTATTTTTTTCTTTTAAAAACCTGACTTTTTTTGGAAAAAGACATGGTTAAGTGTGAGCAGGGCCCTCTCTTGGTGTGACAAGCAGCTCAGACTTTGCTTGAATTCACAGAAAATAGAAAAAGAAAAAAAAACAAGAAGTAAAATACTGCATAGGTTCAGTGAAAACATAACCATCTGTAGTGCATGTCTTCATAATCTGATTTTTTACTCTTAATTTTTGCAGTTTTACTTTGTTTCTATTTCTAACTTATCCTCAGCTAGAACATGTTGAGCGTTTACTTGGATTGACAAAATTCTTCTCACATGTCATCGTGTTGGTGTGGCTGAGCAGAAGGAACTGACTGCTTAAACTACACAGAGAACAGGATAAACTGGTTGTTCATATTCTGCTCTATGAAGTTCTTCTGTGATTTAACAGGCAAAATCTTTTGTGAGTGCTCACTGAACAATGTGTGGCAAGGGACAACCCAGAAATCATCGGCCATGA
>NW_024611922.1:0-1443 GCF_008729295.1 Plectropomus leopardus
TATATATATATATATACATGATTAGATCCAGGGCTATTTATAAAACATTAGGACACCCAGGCCTAATGGTGCCATTGCTCCAAGCACCACACTGCTATCAGATGTGCACCAGTGGCTCTCAATAGATAAAACTTTGGTCTACAGCAGCTGCTAATGACTTGAAGAAAACGTTTTTTCTCAAGTCTTGAACTCAACTGTAAAGCTGCAAATGTGGCTGAACAAGAAAGCCCGTGTGAAGCAGATAAATGGTTAAAAAAGAAAGATCAAATTGTTGGCGTTTGATCTCAGAGATGCAGAGTTATTGTACCCCGAACGCCACGAGCCTCTGCACGCATGTAACAGAGATCCAGAGGGATGCTGTTTATAGCCGAGCAATTTCACGGTGGCGGCGAATCACTGATGGCGGCCAAAAAGCAACAAAAAAAGTGATGTAAGTGTTGCGTTTCACCCACACTTACACAGAAAGAGCAGAACCCACACAATGACTTACTGTAAAGTAAAAAAAACAATCAAAACGACTGTATTTAGTCTGCGATGAGAACCATCTCCAGGGCCTGAGTACACATCATTTTCTAACACAACAGAGGAATAGAAATATTTACTCTGACCGAGCCAAAGACAACAACCGTGCTCCGAAGAAACTAACAATGGCATCAGGGCTGTAAACTCCCGAAACTCTCTTTGAAATGTTTGCTTTTCACATCACGACCAGAGTCGCGGTCGGCTCGCACCAGATCGTGGTAATCTGAGAATCCAGGAGTCGGTGGGTCGCGAGCATCAGTTTTCAGTCTTGGCTGGAAAACTGAATTCTTGACCTGATCAGTTTTAAAACACAACAAGCGGTTTACAGTGTCACTGACAGTTATGTAAGCAGATCTGAGGTCTGTTTCAAGACGCAGGTTTGGTGAGTCAGATCTGAGTCAGCAAAACAAAGAAGTGCTTGTTTTCCACAGATCTTTTTTCCTGTTTGTTTGATTGTTGTTTTCAGGTTTTAATCAGCAAATTCACCCAGAAAGCTCTAATTAATGCATTCATGCTTGAAAATGTAAAGCACTTATACAGGTTTCTGCACGAGAACTCCCTCGAATCCACACAATCAGTAAAAATTAACTCTTAAAATCCGTGGTGCGGTCCAACAATTTCAGTCACTATACCAATACCGAGTACCGATCCCAAACGTGTTTAATTAATCCTTTGAAACCTGAGTAAATAGTTTTGATTTCTTTAAAAAACATAGGGAGAAGGAAATGTCAACCTAACAAGACAAGGTCCAAAAAGTAGCATGAAGTTAGTAAAAAAGTTACAAGCAAATGACCTGAAAATAAGCACAAAAAAAGAAAGAAAGAAAGAAAGAAAAGCAAAAACATAAAGAAAAACCGCAGCAAAAATTGCTACAAAGTTTAATGTTATTATTTAAGTTACATAATTTTAAAAATATAATTA
>NW_024611923.1:0-3108 GCF_008729295.1 Plectropomus leopardus
TTCCTCTATAGAGGAATGTAGAATAAAATATATAAAAAGCTGAATGATATGCACTCATGCTCCCCAGAGGATGAACACTTTCCATGTTGTAAGGCTGTCACCTCCTGGTCAGTTTGTCAGTTGGTTGGTCGATATGCTCTTGTCAAACCAAACTGTTTCTCATTGGTAGGACAATTTGGGTGTTTAGTAAGGTCATGTATCCATGGATGTTTGAAGAGACCTGAACACAGCATTGGAGGTTGGGCCCCGTATTGGAATTATCATTATAGATCTATTTAAATAAGTCTCTGGATTGCAAATCGCATGCAGCGTTACACAGATATTTAATGTAAGTAACATTATGTTGTATATGACATTGTCAACCCCAAAGTTGACTTCTAGTGTGCAGGTGTTAGATATTTCTCAAACCAACTTTTTATCTTGAGTCCTATGACAGAAACAAAAAAGACAGAGTTGGTGTATACACAGTGCTACCAGGTAGAGTGTACTTAGTGCACTGTGGCTGGTTTAGTTATTCTAGAGATAAAAACCTTAAGTTTTTGATGCAGACCCTCTAAATTAAAGCGCACATGCTGCCATCAAACCTAATAAAGTGTGATAATCTACAACAAATATCACAACACATTTCACACCTAATGATAATTCGTATGCAAGAGGGAATGTAATCTGTTTAATGGGCCACTTTAGAATTAATACACTGTAAATGAGCCAAAATGAAGGTGGAGGAGGGACACAGTAATGTGACGAGTTTTGTGGTGCATTTCAACAAGGAAATTTTTAACTGAAAACTAAATGCAACTGGCAGAATAATAAACAGATATCATGCAGGATATCTGATGTTTTTTTGCCACTCAGGGGCAGCAGAGACAGGATGTGAACACACATGACATATCATGACCTTTTCAACCAATGAGATGAATTTGTTGTCAAGCATGTTCTCACAAAGTATCCCTATTATGATTGTGACCACAATTGATGAAAGGCTTTCTTTCGTTTCATTTCATACTGGTCATCTTTCAAGTTATGGTTATAGTAGTTCAGTTATAGGACTTCTGTCCCATACCTCTGTTTAAACAATGTATCCCGTGTGAAGCAATTTTGTGGAGGATTCTGGTGTTAGATGAGCCTTTTCATTATCAACAAATATTACAGTTTCCTGATTTCTCTAAGTAAGTGTTTTTAATTATTTATATACATTACTCTACAAACTGCTTTCTTACACGACTGCATACAGACTTCCAAGAATCAATTCTTTTTCTTGAACCAGTAAAATTCTTTGTATCTCCACAGAGTTCTGTCTGGCTTTAAAAGGGCTGATTCATGTGAGACTGAAGAGCTATTCTCTGCTCGAGCTGCTCCTGCTTTGTATCCTCTTCATCCTCAACCTACCAACTGCCTTTGATACTGTCAACCAGCAGATGCTCCTCATCATCAGTGCTGACCTGGGGATCTCACCGGGATTGCCTCCCACCTGTCGCACCGCACTTCAGATTTAATTGAGGGGAGCTCTCCATGCTGCACCGTCTCCTCCGGGACCCCTCAGGGCCCCAGTCTGTATCCGCCCTCCCTCCACTTTTTCTAATCCATGCTGCTCGGCCCGGTGCTGAACTCGCTTAGATCCTCTACAAAACCATCTTTAATCAGTGTTGACGAGTGAATGGCTGCTCCCGCCCAGACTGCTGAGAATCTTGGTAATACTCAAGAAAACAGACCGTCATTGAGGCTGACTTTGTGACCTGGTCCTTTGCTCCATACACCTCTATCAGGCTCAACCTCTGCAGTGACTCAGAGCGTGTCCTTGTTCAAGTTTCAGCCCCACACATATTTTTGTAAATTTGTTTTATACTTATATTTGTCTAAAGAACATCTTGTTTTTTTGGAATGCCCTCTCCTTTTGCACAGTGCTGAGTAGCAGCCTATTCTCTAGACAGGTGTGAAAATGAATGCGTTATATTTTCTGTAGTTCTAATTGGTAGATGCACTGCACCATAACATTTAACAAAGCTGGCATGTCAAGGTAACTTTGGGAGGAAAAAAAAAAGAAAAAGGTCCTTCATCTCCCCTCATTTAAAATAAAGTCTTTATCACCATGACAGCCACAGCAGTGTGTCCTCATTTCATCTCAGCTAGCAGGAGGCTTTTTTTCTGCTTTCTGTCATAAATCAGGCTGTAATTCGGTGTTGTTTAGTACATGTTTTTGCAGTGTTACAGTACATGTCACAACATTTTAAAGCAGTTCACTTTTTGATTCAATGTCTTCATTAATCATAATGATATTAAGTTTTAAAATGTTTTGATAACTTTTTATATTGTACTTATACAGAGTGCCCCAGTAATGAGTCCTAAAACCAGGAAATGAGTTAGCATTTTAGCACCGTTTCACGTTTTTCTTTCCCGCAACATAAAATGCATTAGTAAATAACTCCCTCACAAAATTTGAAGCTTTTATTTATCTTAAAAAGGTGATTGCTCACAAGTGGCTAAATGAGACTACAGAAAGTCACAGTGAACGTAGAAAAGCGGCGAAGTGCACCGATTTTCCATGGAAGCACTGTCTGCTTCCTTTCAGCACCCATGTTGAGCAATTGATTCACATACACTGGCAGGCTCATGATCTCCAACGATAGTTTCGGCATCTATATTTTTTTCCAAGAGCAAATCTAGCAGGAAAACACACAAAATTCTTTATTATGAAGTTTATAAGAGTTATATTCAATATGGTGTATATGATTTGATCATAAGAAACAATAGAATATGCATCCAGTGTTTCCACAATGCTTGTATGTTGTGTCTAAACAGAGAGGCAGAGAGATAGGCAGACACAGAGACAGACAGGCACAGAGGCAAGCAGGGACAGAGAGGCAGGGACAGAGCTCTTCATGTGATGATAAAGGAGCAGAGAAGGAGAACTGCAGCTGACCAGCAGGGAGAACTGCCCTCATGGTGCTCCTGCTTACAGGCAGCTGCACATTCATATCCAGTATAGTATCATAAGTATAATAAAGATTTGTTTGCCAAAGGTCTTATTTTCTCCTGTAATCCAAAATCCAATGGAAAAATCCCATAGGCTTTATGACGAGGGAACCAGAGCGATGCTTACTTTCGAGT
>NW_024611924.1:0-2023 GCF_008729295.1 Plectropomus leopardus
GCTCAGCTGCCTTGGACCAGCCTAGTTTGGCTGATACAGTCTGCTGGGGGACCTCCTGTGATACACTGAGCTCCCCTCTCTCTTCATGTCCTCTCCCTGCAGTTCACTGACTCAGCTTCTTCTCCTGAGTCTTTGTGGTCTCTTGTCTCGTCAGATCGAGGTTGCACCTGGGTCGTGGTTGAGCTGCTGCCCTGGCTTCCTGATGTAACCACCTCGACTCATATAGCTTATAGTTAGCATATATCCACCTAGCCTCGTATAGCTAACAGTCAGCATGTAGCATCTAGCCTCATATAGCTAGCAGATAGCATTTGGCGACTCACTGTCGTGCTCATCGCAGCTGTTGTAGTCCGGCGTGGTCGCCAGCTCCTCCTCTGAGCTGCTGAAGCTGCCAATCACGTGCATCTTCCCCATTCTCCGTCCCTGCTGTGCTGCGTTGTCACTGGCCGTCTTTCTCTTGAGGGCGGAACTCGGGTCCAGGAGCTGCCGGGGTAACGGGCTGTGGCGGGGAGATGTGGGGCTCGTGTGATTGGCTGTCCGATCGACAGGGAACGACCTTTGACCTCCAGATTCAACCAATCCCTGCAGCCGACTCTGCCGGAGAGCTGAAAGGAGAACAGCGAGTCAGACCCAATGGGTCAGGTGGTCAGGTGAGTTCCTACCTGTGTCCCTCAGGTCAGGTGGTCAGTTGAGTTCCTACCTGTGTCTCTCAGGTCAGGTGGTCAGGTGAGTTCCTACCTGTGTGTCTTGGGGTATGGTGGTCGGGCTCGGTGGTGTCCAGGGAGGCGTCGCTGTGGCGCCGTTGGTGTCGGACCCTACCGACCTGAGCCAGCATCCTCATGGCCTCTTCGCTTGGCTGCGGCTTCACCGGGTAACGAGCCAGGTTCGGGTCGCTACGGTAACGAGCCTGAAACTCCTCCTCCTGCCGCTGCCGCCGCTGCTGCTCATGCTCATCCTGGACCAGGTCCAGAGGGTGGTCCTGAAGCAGGACAGGAAATGTTAGTAACCAACATGTACGATTCAATGTTACACCTGTCGGACAGACTCACCTGTGAGTGCCAGCGGCCTCGCCTGTCTCTGATTGGCTGCCTGCGGACCCGCAGCTCCGCCTCGCCGTTACCATGGTAGCTGTGTGCCGAGCGAGTGCGGCGATCCAGACCATGATCGGAGGGTGAGCGAGGCATCCTGCCCCCCCCACCATCATAATACGACCCCGAGGGGCTCAGTTTCCTGTCAGTCACACAGAATGGACCAATCAGAGAGGAGGGGGAGGAGTCTGCAACACCCTGTGACCTCATCAGCACCCTCAGATGACCTCCAGTGACCCCTTCATAACCAGGATAGTTAGTTTCTTTTTTTTTAATCTTGGTGATTTGTGGGGCAATTTTCCTTCTTCCTATTATTTTGGGGGCAATTTCCTGAACTTACTTTTTTTGGGGTGATGTTTTTTTCTTGATGAATGAACTTTTTTTCTTTTAATTTTTTTTGGTGACTTTTTGTTTAAAGGCAATTTTTTTGTCTTTAAATGTTTTTGTTTTTGGTGATTACTTGTTGTCTTACAAATTTTGGAGATATTTGGGGCTATATCTCTTTTTCTTAAACTTTTTCTGGCAAATTGTTTTTCCTCACAAATTTTTGGAGATGTATGTTATCCTGAAAAATGCTGTGATTTTTTTTCTTTAAAAAATTGTTGGGAATTTTTATTTTGTTTCAGAACAACGTATATTTTTCTCCCCTTTATAATCTTTGGCTTTTTAAAAATACAATTTTTCTTTCTTTAAAATGTTGAGTGATTTTTTTTGAAGTTGGTGCAGTAATTTCAGAGCAGCAGGTGGTGGATGGGTATGTGGTGGTTTGTCAGCACATCGTTCCTGCAGTAGGAGCTGATCAGGATCATGATGAACCTGTTGGGGTGAACTCTTGACCCGCAGCATTAACCCCTCCCCCTCTGCTCGCTGTCGCCTCCTGACGGCCCGCAGCTGATCTCAGGTCAGAGCTGCAGCTCACACAGCTGATCTCAGGT
>NW_024611925.1:0-1053 GCF_008729295.1 Plectropomus leopardus
GTTGATTAAATTTCCTGCTTCTCATAACAAAGTAAAAATAAACTAAAGTAAATTGTGAGGAATGTACAAAAGTTAAAAATCAGGTTTATCCATATCCCACGAAAACTTTTGATAATATATGCTGATATGTGAGGTCTCTATGGGCCATGTTTGAATCACACACACATGCAGAAACACACAAACCGACCATGTCAGACTTCCCCTCTTTTTCTTTCTTTCCCCCTAATTCTCTTACACTTCACCCCTCTGGTCTCCCTCCCTCCTCTCCCACCATCCCTTTTGTTCTGCGCACCCCTATTTATCACGGTGTGAAGGTTGAAAGAGATATTATTATGGGGTGTCGGGCTGGAGAGAGGAGACAGGGGTAGCCACACGGATCGCGTGGGGAGAACGCGGGGCTAATGACGGGAGGACAGGCTTGGTCAGTGGCCTGTGGTACCTGCTGGATGTGATAGATGGAGAGCGCAGAGGGATGAGGAGGGGAGGGAGGAGGGCTGGGAGTCCTTTCTGCGCCTGCACATGTATTTTATTTTATTGTTTCTAGGAAATGACTTTGTAACATTCCTACCATGAAAGTGTGGAAGAAGAAGGGACTGTCTCCAAATGTTAGCTGTACCTGATTGCCAGATGTGTCTGCTTTTGTTCATGGATGTGTGTTTGTGTTTGGATGTGTTGTTAGTCACACTGTAATGAAACGAAAAACAAGTTTTAATCCTCCTAGTTTGTTCCCTATTTAATCCTTAAAACTTGTAAATTTTATTTATTTATTTTGTGGTTGCTGTAGTATATCAACAGACACGTAAAATTACAACTAAATACACTATCTTAATTCTGTCTTAACTGCTTTCATAAAACACCTTTGAAAAGTGCCCACATCCTCTGAGCAGTTGTCCATGTTTGTTTTCTAGTTTTTAAATATCTTTACTGCGTTTTACTCAGCTTTTGTGTCCTTCACCCAGAATGTTAAAAGTGATTTTAGTTTCCTTATTAACTGTTTGATTCATGAAACAAAACTACTTCAACTATTTTACAGTAACACATAACAGTAAGAAT
>NW_024611926.1:0-2157 GCF_008729295.1 Plectropomus leopardus
TGCCACGTAGGACCACAATTGTAGAGCCACGACCAAAGATATCGCCATATATCTTTCACAATAGTAATCTTTCATCTGGGATGGCCAAAATCGCACAGTGTTTACCGGGCTTTAGACCTGATTTTTGAGTGGGTATATTACATTTGACTGTCACTGGCTGTTCAGGGCATTTAGGGACTTGTTCCTCGCCTTCTTCCAAATCTGTCAAAATCTGAGGCTGTAAATCCAAATAATTTGTCTGATAAGGCCAGCTCAGGTCAGACTGCAGATGGGTCAGATCGGTTCAGAGTGAACCTCTAAACCTCTCACACTATCAAATCATCTGTGCAGTGAAACAGTTCCAAGGAAGTTTTCCAACCTTTTCCCCTTCTTAATTTTGGAACACACAAACACTGTGTAAAACAACTCAATAATCCTCTGGAGTGCCTCCACACGTTTCTTACTTTGTGATCAGGAATCAGGTTTAAGCTCTGACCACTGGAAAAAGCACGTGTCATTCCATTTGAGGGTTATTTACAGGCAGTCACAGTAGGTCAGTGGGTCATAAAAAGGCATATATGAAGTGTGACAGACAGTCATGCGACTTTATGTTTCTATACTATGTAAGTGTGTACACTGGCGCTGACTAGAAAGCCCCAGACTGGCCTGGAAATAAACAGAGAAGTGGACAACTGAGGTCGGACTTGGTGAAACCAGAATTCAGACGCTCCATGAGCTCCCCCCCCTCCCATTTACTTGCAGTATAACCCCTCCCTGACCTCAGTCTGTCCCTCTAAGCCTGTCTCTAGCCTCCCATGGCTGATGAGCTCTGGCAGCAGGCTCTGCTGTTTAGCAGTTGTCAGGGCTCAATAATCGCCCAAGAGAGAACAGCCTTATCTTGCGCTTGCAAAACCAGCATTTCAGAGTGACATTTGGATATAAAAATATGCAAGTTATGCCTAGCACAGTGGATGACAGGAGATAAAAGAAACAGTGACAAAACCCAGGCCACCCTTTTAATGTACTGTAGGCATTAATGCATCAGGGTTAAGGACCACCTGCCACTTTCTGGTGTTTATTTTAAGTAACAAGGTAGACAACAAGGCCTTTGTCATGCTGCGACCTTAAATGCTATCATGGGACGGATGCCTAAGCTAAGAAAATACAACAAATGTCATGACTGAGGAATACTTTCACTGACATTTGACAACATGTGTAGCCAGTTGAGGCCTCAGGCGAGGTCTGGCATGCCGTAAGCAACAGGTGTGAAGGCACCTGCCACCTCACACAAACACCCTTTAACATTTCCCCACAGACCGTTATGCTTTGTTGTGCTGACCACGGCACATTTCGTCTGAAACCATGCAACATTTTCCCAACAAAATTTCGCCTAAATCTTGATATAAGAACAGTGGGCACACTGACAGATAAGCTAAAGGGGGTAGTTTGTTTAAGATGCAGTTTGTATCATGTATGTTTTGGTTAAGATATGATAGATGGCACTACATATTTCTACACATGACATTTACTGTCCTAGTTAAGCTAAACTAAAGGTGGGAATTTTATTTTATATAAAGCTGAGAGAGAAAAAAAAGAGATATGGAGAATGTACAAGACTGCAGGTAAGTGAGAAAGTGAAACTAAAGCTTTACTTATGTTTTTCATTAAGTACCAGGTCCCTCAACCAAAAAACCTGATCCCCAAAACCCCAGCAACCAGTCTTGTCCATCAAAACAACAGCTGAGTCTCTTGTCTAACAGGTGGTCAATGAAACCAGACCACCGAACAAATAGCCTCCACTGTTTCATGCTTTCCATTTTAAAATTTCTCTTTTCTTGTCCATCTCAGGTCAAACTATCTCAGGTTTTTCGAGGCGTCAGCATTCCTTTCTGAACAGCTGAGTAAGCAGCCTGAAAGGTGGTGGAATTAACACGGCTCTAAACCTGCACAGATCATATGATGAGAGGAAAGGACATGCAGAGCTATATTCATTCAAAAGTCTGCCGTGACAAAGCTTAAAAACCAAATTAGGAAAAGATAAAGCTGAGATTTTCAACCTTTTGTATGTTGTTCCCCTCTCAAGGGGTGGAGGGTATTAAAATGATGTGACTAACATAACTTAACATCAAAATTGATGTGAATAGATCTGTTGAAGGCCTGTTTGTGTTCACTGTCATA
>NW_024611927.1:0-3183 GCF_008729295.1 Plectropomus leopardus
ATGTAGCAGATCATATTTTGTTTCCAGCTGGGATGCTCAGAGTAGACGATCCACTGTTAGCTAGCTAGCATGGATGTACTAACAGAACTGGATACAGTGATAGTGGCTGAGTGGCCGACTCCCAGTTTAGAGCTCACATTTCACTTATTAAAAGCACAAGAAAACTACATGGAAAACACAAAAAAATAATTAATGTCGTTTTTTTTGGTATTTTTCCTTAGTTATTTGGAAAATTTTATGATTCTCTCTCTCTTTGTTAAGCTAATTTCTGGGTAATTTTCTTGTCATTTTTTTTTTTTACATTTTTTTGTTGTTGTTTTTGAAAGAAATCAAACCAAATTGCTCAGTGTTTCAAAGGTTTGAGTACTTTTGAAAGACGTCGGAGAGCTGCACATGAAAAGTGATCCAGGTTTCAAAGGGTTAACTCTAAATGATGCATGAGGGATGAAACAAACAGTTCATCAGCTCTGACTTCTGCTCTAATCGGCCAATAACGAGCTAATCCCTGGGGTCGGGTCAGACGACTCCGGGAAGGAAGAGGACCGGCCGAGAAGGAGCTGAACTCTGTCTGACTTCAGGCATTTCAGTTTGGACCCGTTAATGCAGCACAGACTATTATAAACCACGGCGGAAGAAATATTCAGACCCTTTTGGAAACATACTAACACCACACTGCGGAAATATTAATTATTAAAGTCGTGCATTTAAATCTTACTTATTTTTAAAGTATATCTCAGCAAAATGTATTTTTTAACCCTTTGAAACCTGAGCAAATTAATTTGGTTTCCTTCAAAAACATGAGAAGGCAAAGAGCAACGGAAGAAGAAATGACCCAAAAATTGGCAAGAAATTAGTAAAAACTACAAGAAAATTATCTGAAAGTTTGTAAAAAATAAATAAATAAAATCAATATAGATCAACAAGTTAAAAACAATAACACAGAAATAACCTGCAAAATGTGCTTAAATATATAACAAATTTGTAACATAATTTCAAATATGTAATTATGATCAATTATAAATATCGTTTTTTTATATTTCTAAATCTACTATTTTTTCTTTTATTACCAAGTTGCTGACTTCCCTTTTTCCTGTATAAAATCAAACATAAGCTTTAGTAAACATTATTTTTTTTTACCAATCCTAAACTTTTCACCCACTCGCACCTGCCTCGACCACGTGGTCCATGGTCGGGAAGCGTTTGCAGACGGCGGTGCTGACGGAGCGGAAGATGAGCAACGATGTCAGGTTAATGTAACGCACTAACGTCCGGCGCAGCAGGCGGCCATATTCATCTTTACCCTGAACACAGCTGGAGGAAACATAAAAGCAGAAATCACGTGATGAACCGGCGAGGTGCACCTCAGGTTCCTTTTCTGTATATTTGGAAACGCTCGACATTCCTGTGCACCATCAACTAACCTCCGTCTGTCTTGTTTTAGTGTCCCTAAAACCTTATCTGCATTTAAAAGATGGTTGGAGCCTTCAACAAAAACTGACGCTCACAGAATAATTGAATGTACCTGGAGATGAGGAACATGAGTCGGTCCGTCCACGGCAGGTTAACAAACTGATTCCACCATCGATTCACCACCAGAGTCACATAGAAACCTGAAACAACACAAATAAATGAACATTTAATTTCCGTAAAGTCACGTTAATGCGGACACAAATAACTTGTTGAGCACATCACGTGTCTGATTGTATTAATATTTGTGAGGATTCGGAGCCCGATAATCAAGTAACTCAAGGGTAGTGGATTGTAATGAACAGCAAAACCTCTATCGCTGTATATGTATATAATTTTTATTTTTTTCTATTTGTAAAGGTTTTCATGGCTAAGATGTTTGAGTGACGTACTGAGCATTTGTTCTATGTTGAAAATCCAAAAATAACGGTTAAAAAAATACAGCACGTGTTAGCTCGTACAGGTGTGATATTAATTAAATGATAAACTTTATTTTAATTTCATTTTTTGAGAAAACATGACAGAAACACATTGAGTGAACACATTCAGACACTGTGGCTGTGAATCAGGGAGGAGATCAGACACACAAACACTTATCCTGCTTTTAGCCTTTTCTGCTTCTTTAATGATCGGTTTCCATTAGCGGCCCGCTAATGAGGCCGCCCAACCCTTTTTTTTGTGAGCTTTTATTTTATCTCAGTGTAGCTGACAGTCTTCATGTTGTAACAAGCGAACAAAGACATATAAAGAACTCAAATGAAGTACAAGTACTTCAAAACCATATTTAGCTGCTTTTTGTCAAAGTATTTAGTTAAATTCGCCGTTGATCCTTAAGCGTGGATCATAGAGTCCAAACACAGCGGTCATAAATCAGTCAGTGTGTTGAGCTGTGTTTCAGAGGACTAATATTAGCCGTCGACTCCTGTGATTATTAATAACACAACACTGACTGTGAATCTGACACGTCTGTAAGCTGTAAACCATTAAAAGGCTGTCAGAGGAAAGATAACGAGACGTTTAACCATTGTGTTATATTTCATCAGCTGCTGTGGAAATAATCGTTGGTATTAGTTCATTAATATGTGAGTTTAAAATATATGTACATAAAAATATCTAAAAGTTATATAGCTGCAACAGACAACAATTGTTTATGGTTGTTAACTCTTTGAAACCTGAGAAAATTGGCTTGATTTCTTTCAAAAACACGAAGAGAAGGCAACAAGCAACTTAACAAGAAATGTCCCAAATATGTAACAGAAGAGCCTTTTGTGTTTTGTTTTTTAATATAATTTCTTTCAGTATTTCTTTCTGAATTTCTAAACGTATTTTTTCCAAAGATGTTAATTCCTGTAATGGGTTGGAAACTTTGGATGTATATTTTGCGACTACAGAATTGACTAAAATCAATGTATTTAAAGGGACTTCGGACTGTATTTGCACCTGATTTCTTTCAGTGACAGGCAGAAACAGAGAGACGTACCCAGGACGAAGGTGACGGGGATCTGCTCCGCGTATTTATCGCAGTACATGGAAAGTTTCTCGAACAGTCTCTTCTGGTCTTCGGAGAGGACAATCCTGCAGCACAGAGGACACCGTGATTATTGTCACGTTAAATACTTAATGTAATGTGATGTGATGTTGTCAAGCACATAACAAACGAAAAAATGTAGAATTTTTATGTTCATAAAAGACACAAACAGCAGTCTGCTTGGTCAA
>NW_024611928.1:0-1480 GCF_008729295.1 Plectropomus leopardus
ATTATTATTTTAAATTATTTATTTAATTTTTTTTTTTTAGCATCAGAGGTTCGGGTGCTAAAAATTAAAAGTCAGCCGTCCTGAGTCTTTTGATTGAACAGCCCTCTCGTGTCACTGTGATTTTGAGTTTTAATATCCTCGTTTCTGTCTTTGAAATGTCGCCTTGCGTTGCTTTTCACCGCCAGTTTTCTCCCGTCTGCGTCGTACCGTTGTGAACCATCTGCAGGTTGAACGGCTCTCCTTCGTAGACGTCGTTGAGGTGTTTCATGGCGATGATCAGGCACAGCTCCAGGATGGACAGACCTGCAGAGAGAACGAAGACAGAAATAACAGACAGGTGAGGAACGAGGAACAGCTGCACCGCAAGCTTAAAAGTGCAGCGAGATTACCTGAAAATTAGCAAAATAAATAAATACAGAAGCAGATTCTCTGACCAGCTGCATTTTTTTTCAATATCATAGATAATAAAAAATACATGTTATGATAATAATCACTTCATTTCTTTCATAAATTTGGAAAAAAGGAAATTGGTAACCTTATAAGAAAAAAAATTGCAAGAAATTATTAAAATGTTAAATGGAAATTCACAGAAAATAAGCAAAAAATAAATTTAAAAAACAAATTAAAGTTTTTAAAAAAGAAAAAAAATAGAAATATGAAAATTAATTTTTTTAATTAATTAAAATAAAAATTTCTGTAACATTTTTAAATATAATTGTAAGAATTATAAATTCACACAGCTAATTTTCACGTCATTTTCTTATTTAAGAAAAAGAAAATAAATCTTATATTCCAGAGGTTAAAGTGCTTGTGAACAGCATCTGATATTGATCCAGGGTCCAAAGGAAATTATCTGATAAAATCTAAAAATAAAAAATGAAAACGAGTATATCATTGTAACCCTAGTTCTAAGTACAGATGATTTCTTGATTTTGAAAAAAATATATATAGTTGAATATTTGAAAAAAAAGAGGATTTTCTTGAAAAGTAGCACATGCAAAAGTGAAAAAAAAAACAAGGAAATGATCTGAAAAAATAAACTTAAATAAATAATTAAAGGGTTAAAAGCAGTATATTTTTAAAATTTCGTTCTGACCATGGAGCATGTTGGCCTTGGCGTCGGTGAAACACAGTCTGCTGGCCTCCAGCAGGTCTGCAGGTGTGACGGCAGGTTTGACCACAGAAACGCGACTCAGACACAACGTCTGGAAATAAAGAGCGCATCAGAAAAGTAAATATCACATGCAGCTTTTAACAATGAAATTAATCTGTAACAACAACTGTCCTTCCAGGAAATAACCTGGAAAAAGTGCTTCAAAATGTATAATTGTGGAACATGCTAGTTAGTCGTAATTAGGATTATTATTAATATAGTTTTTGTTTTAAAAAAAATAGTACAAGTAGATTTCCTGAAAATTAGCTAAATAAAAAAATAAGACAAAAATGGGAAAGTTAAAAAAAAGGGGGAAAGTTATTTCCT
>NW_024611929.1:0-2773 GCF_008729295.1 Plectropomus leopardus
TGTGACTGGTTGTTGTACTGCCACAGAGACACTGGGGCAAATTCCTGGTGGTGTGGAAGAAGAGCATGTCTGATATGTTTACTCAGTTGCCAGTTTATTAGAGACAGCAAGCTAAAACTAATGCAGTCTAATAATACAGCTCTGCAATAAATCCAACCTAAATGAAGGTTATAATATTCATTTCTGGTTGAAACTGTTTTAGAGAGGTGTTTCTATTTTTTCTAGGTTTTTGTTCACCCCCTATTCCCGAGGGGAAGCTACACAGCAGTAATACCTCTGTAAATTTGGTCAGTTCAGCAACAGCAGAAAAATTGGTTTACCAAAGATCATGACAATGTGCACAATAGCAAGTGCTTGCTAGTGTAACTGCTTTTTTAAAAGTGCTCTTAAAATGTGCAGTCAGCAATAAAAAGCCAAAACACTTTTTGGTGAAATACAGCAAATATCCCCTCATGTTCCACGACCTGTCTGTTCTGTGTGTGCAAAAAAAAAGGTGTCTATACACAGCCCTGTCTCTATAAATGAGAAATCAAGAAAGTGGCTCAGATCAAGTTACACAATACTATTCCAGCCAATCAGCAACAGGGAGCATCCGAAATTGTGCACAAGACAGGGGAAAAGCCATGGATGTAGAAAAGAAATGCAGTAGGAGCACGAGACGGTAAATCTGGCACATTATGGTTTTTTTTTTTGTTGCTGTTGTTGTTGACGAGTTCAACAGTCTCCACCTTTAAATAAAAACTATTATTTTTCAGATTTGTAGTACATTTGCATGGTGGCTACAATGACCAACATAACATTGGAATAGTAAACTTCAGTATGACATTTAGGCCAAAATAGCATTAAATAAAGGGAACAAACAGACACACACAATGTGCTATATACACACAGTAAAGCTTTTAAGCCAACACTAACAACAGGTTAGTAGCAAATAAAAAAACAATGCGCAACATAATTATGTTCCTTTTGACCCCCCAAAAATCAGTTTTTGTATCAAATACATGACTTACACATTAAAACAACAAATGTCTCATTTTATAGCACAACTAGATCGATAAATAGATAGACAGACAGAGACAGACAGATAGACCGATCGATAGATAGATACATAGATAGATAGATAGATAGATAGACCTTGATAAAATATGTAACCAACTACCACACCTTATTGACTGAAATGACTGAAAGCCTTTTTAAAAGACCAGGCTTTGTCTGCCTTTTTTGTGTGTGAACACCTAACAATAACACAACAACTGCAACGCTCAAGCAAACCAGGCACAGTACAATAGCTCACATTTAATCAAGTTAATAACCTCCATTACACCAGCAACATGTAGCACGCAGCAACAGAAAAATCACATTTAAGCAGCAAAGCAACAGAGAACCAAAGAGAGAGCGACAGAAGATAGGCAGTTTTTACTCACGGTATTGAGGGCTGTCCATATCGTATTTCTCCGATGATATGCGGTTTTCGATGCTTCAGCACTTCAGCAAGCCATGCCGAACTAACACCAAGTAACTTTACTGACAATAAAACTAGCTAACTCTTTCTCACGGTCGTTTAACGTGAATATTGTTACTACATTTCCAATAATTGAGTCTTGTTATTAAGCCTGGCGGTGACGGGTTAACACCTGACGGATTTAAAAATGCTTCTTCCTCTTCTTCTGATGCCGTTCCGGCAGGCTGTACACTGTAAAGTGTAATGCTGCCCTCCACAGACTGGGAGTAGGTTTAAAACGTTAATTAAAGGATGTCCATTTCACCTGGCCTCACCTGCACCGCACGCGCAACGCCTCGCTCCGCTGAGCTGCAATACCATTTTTCACCACATCGCCTCGTTAACATGTGGCTGCCGTTACAATCCAGAGGGGCGCTGTTTCATCGATTTTAAGACATTTAATAAACGTGTTGAGGAAATGCTGGATGTGACCACAAATACAGGAATTTGTTGAATCTGTTTATCAGTTCACAATGATAACAACTTTAGTAGAGGAAGTGGGGAAAGTGAGTCCTTAAAATCCTGTGGCCTTTGCTGTTTTAACACTCTATGTTTGTAACCTAATTAAACAAACTGTAAAATAACTAAAATCCATGGTTAAAGATTTTCTCTCATCTTTTAATTACAAAATGAATTGTTCTCTTTCTGTCCATCCAAAGTAATTTATTACATGACTGGTTCTAAGCCAAAGGTTTCACCGGAGGTCTAATACCTTCTGTGTAAAGCCCATCACGGTTTAACACTCCCTTACGGGGGCTTTTAATAGCTTTAAAGCATTCATAATAAAAAAAGGGCTCTAAACCTTTCAGAAGAAAGTCGATAGTGATGGCTGAAGCTAATGGGTATGCAATAAAACAAACATACACATACACACACTCGCACTTACTTGCATACTTGCATTTGAAACTGCAGTGCAATGAATTTCCAACCAATAAAATAGACGTCATGTAAAAAAGCTGATGCTAGGCTGTATATTAAGTTGGATGCTTGTCTCCGCACACACCAACACAACCCACACACACACTTCTGTGACCGTCTGATCAATTAAGTATTTAGTGAGGATACCAGCTCCTATGTTAAATATTCACTTGTTTTCCAAGATGAATAAAGAATGAGCAATTGACGCATTTATCTGCACACGTATCTCTATGTCTGTGTTTGACTGCGTGTGTCTGATTGCATGTGTCCTTGTGCGTGTGTATGTGTGTGAGTGTGTGTGAGTGTGTGTGTGTGTGTGTGTGTGTGTGTGTGTGTGTGTGTGTGTGTGTGTGT
>NW_024611930.1:0-3887 GCF_008729295.1 Plectropomus leopardus
CACACTTTTGTTTGTAAAAATGTCACACCCATTGCATACATGATCCCAGAAAATATTTTTTCATGATGTATATGCTATTCATATTAATATAGATGCACAAATGTGGTTAGAAACTTGTGTTTGTTTGTGTTTTAGGTTCTATGCTGCAGAGATTGCCATCGGACTCTTCTTCCTTCACTCCAAAGGCATCGTGTATCGGTGAGTCTGTCTGTGAATCAGCTGGAGCCTGCATGTGCAGTGTACAATCAGAATACAGGCATGATAAAACCTGTGTGTTTGTGTGTGTGTTTTGTTTTCAGGGATCTGAAGCTGGACAACGTGATGCTTGACGCTGAAGGCCATATAAAGATAGCTGATTTTGGCATGTGCAAAGAGAACATGTATGATGGAGTAACCACAAAGACTTTCTGTGGAACACCAGACTACATCGCTCCAGAAGTGTGTTTACGTCCTGTGATGCAGTCGATTGGGGCTTTTTCTGCTTGCTTTTCTTTTACATCTTCTGATTTGTAAAGACGACTCACGACTCTACCGTTGTTTCTTTATAGATCATAGCTTATCAGCCTTATGGGAAGTCTGTGGACTGGTGGGCCTTTGGAGTCCTGCTCTATGAAATGCTTGCTGGACAGGTGTGTATGCAATCACTGCAGTTACTGTTTTTTAAAGTTGAGAGCCAGTGATGAGAAAAATGATGACATATCTTTGTGCCCATCCAGCCGCCTTTTGACGGGGAGGATGAAGATGAGCTGTTCCAGTCGATCATGGAGCATCACGTCTCTTACCCTAAATCCATGTCCAAAGAAGCTGTTGCTATCTGCAAGGGGGTGAGGGCTCATACTTGAATGCACCTAAAAAAAGAAACTCTGTCCTAAAGTTGCTCCTAAACCCTCTTCATATCCAGTCTGAACACTGTCTGAGACGTCAGATTTAGGACTCTTATAGTGGAGTCGACATTACATTGCGACATTTACTTGGTCACTGCTTGAAAAAGAGCGAGCTCAGTAAAAGCTGTAAGAGGAGCTTAAGTGCACGCACCTTTCTCTGTTTTTTGCTTGTACTTTGTGTGGGTCCAGCACCTTTCTCGACGTTTTATGGATGTGCGCATTTTCTATCCTTTTTTCCAAACTTGTAGTCATAAAATCTAATGCTGACTCAAGTTGCATCATTTGAGGCAATTTATGACTTTGCAAAGCTCCTTTTCCCTTAACAGTTACAACTTTGTGAATCCTACGATAAGAATGATGTGCCGTACTCTCCATATGAGTGGGGTTGAATTGGTTTGGTTTAGGCAGGAGGAGTGAGTTATTTTAGGGTAAGATACAGGATAAGTCAATCAGAGGCTGAATAAGCCAGCCATTCCTTCACCATCCTGGGATACACAAATTTGTCTCCACATCACTTGTAAGCAGGCCATTGGTTGTGATAAGATGGCTGCAGTTGCTGTAGCTTTTTATACATTTACTGAAAACTGCAATGCAAAAAAAATTTAGGAAGGTAAGAGATTTATCATTTTGGTAATTCAGTGAATGCAGTTTATTCTCTTTATTTCTGCTTTAACAAAGTTTACCTGCTTGTTTGTTTACCTTTATTGTGATTTCATGCAGTGAGGGATGACCAGTGTGTAGGGATTGGCCACACTTTGCACACTTTCCACACACATGTTCAAACTTATTTTGTATGTGTGTGTGTGATTTTAGCTGATGACAAAGCACCCAGGTAAGCGTCTGGGCTGCGGCCCAGAGGGGGAGAGAGACATCAAGGAGCACGCCTTCTTCCGCTATATAGACTGGGAAAAACTGGAGAATAAAGAGGTCCAACCGCCTTTCAAACCGAAAGCTGTGAGTATATCTCACACACACACACACACACACACGCACACACACGTTCTTGTCAGCTGTTGAATATTACCTGAAATTAGCCAGTAAGGAAGGAGATACTTACTTAGTGAAGGTAAGTTATAAATTAGATTGATCATCCTCTGAACCCAACCATCACCTGCCATTGGTCACTATTCTGACAAATGCCAAGCTGAGATTTGTTAGTGTAGTCACCAATGATGAAGCTGAGATGTCACCGGCTCACATACGGACCAATGGAAATCCACAGTTTCGGCTGTGAGTGATTTGATTGGTTGATGCCATGTTTTAGTTGTATTTCTCTTTTTTCTCTTTGTTGTTGTCCTTTTTTTCCTCTCATTCCTCATCAAACTCACTCCATCCCCTCCATCTCTCTCTCTCTCTCTCCACCTCTCTCCTCTCCTCTCCACGGCAGTGTGGGCGTGATGCGGAGAACTTTGATCACTTTTTCACGCGCCACGCCCCTGTGCTGACCCCCCCAGATCAGGAGCTAATAGCCAACCTGGACCAGGAAGAATTCCAAGGCTTCTCATTTGTTAACCCTGAGTACCCTCACACAACTCACTGACCATGCCACACATCACTGGGCTGCACTAGTAATCCCCCAACACCTCGGAAACATACATTAAAAAAAAACAAACAAAAAAATCACCATGATGTCATATCCAGGCTGTATTCAGCAGGATGAAACATTAAAGGATGATTCAACATTTTGTGGATACGCTTTTTTAGTTGAGCAGCGAAATGTGCATAAAATACAGAGTTGGAGCCAGTAGGGGATTCATGTAGCTTAGCATAAAGACTGGAAGCAGGGGGAGACAGCTAGCGTGGCACACTCCATTTAAAAGAAAAAAAAAACAAAAACAGGAATGTAAAAATTTGTGTTTAAGCAACACGTTTTTATCCCAACTCCTCACCTGTTGCTGCGTTGTCAGTGTACTTCTGCATTTACGTATTACGAGTTAGGTATCCTTCTGCGTCTGCCAGTGCTTATGTTTAGGCAACAAAAGTTGTACGTACGCACATACTGGCACTGATGCTTAGGTTCAGGGGAAGGAGATACATGATACGGTGGACAAAAAAATCCCATCACGTTCACAGGGGGGAGCAAACAACGGACTCCCGCATGAAAGTCTGTTGTTTATTGGAGCCATCCACCTCCACTTCCATCCTCCTTACAGGTATAATTCGTACCTCACAACTGAATGTTGTTATACTACGTCAAGATGATGTTAGCATGAGACGTTTGAAGGATTTTGTATTTTGGTTATTTATCAACACAACTTAAAACCAGCAAAATTGCAGCGTCATCTGTTTTCAGAATTCTATGTCAGATTGACGCTGGCGTACGGCTAACGTGAGTCTGGAGGATGGGCAGTGGTCACTATGTTTCTGGATGCTAACCCGTCAGTGTTGCCAGTCAGCAAAGCCAACAGAAAATAAAAACAAAGGCAAGATATTTACATCACAAAACTAGGGGTCGACCAATATTGTTTTTTCAGGGCTGATACCGATTATTAGTACTTAATAAGACCAATAACTGAGATTTGGAACCAATATGCATTCATAATAAAAATGAAAATACTTTTGGCAAAATTTAGAATTTGGAATACAACAAACTCCAACACAAAACTTTGTTTGAATGCCTTTAGCAAGTATTTAAGCAAAACTAAAACTTTTTACATCATATACAGCAAGCTCCCTGCAACTTTTTGCATAGAGCTTTGAAGTGAGGAGCTAAAGCTCACTGAGTCAGTGGCACGAAGGACTGAAGGGAAAGGCCTCTTGTATTTCATGTCATTTTGCATGTACTTTTTCTTTTAAAAATGCACTGGTTAGTTACAGGTTAATAAGTGTTGGGCAACTGAAAGCAAATTTAGCAGAGACTGACCACCATAGTTCTGCTAGTTGTTTTTTTGAGGAGAGCCAGGCTGGTTGTTTACCTCACCACCTTCCAGTCTTCATGCTAAGCTAAGCTCAGCGCCCCCTGGCTCCAGCTCTGCACCTGATGTACAGAAACAAGGGTGATAT
>NW_024611931.1:0-4390 GCF_008729295.1 Plectropomus leopardus
CTTTTTGTAGTCATTTTTTGTCTTATTGGGGTAATTATGCATGTTCTTGTAGATATTTTGTCACTTTTTGGTTGTTTTGGGTCTCTTTGAGGTCATTTCTTGACTTATAGTGGTCATTTGGCAAATCTTTTTGGTCATTCTGTCTTATTGTGGTTGTTTTGTGTCCCTCTCAAGTAATTTTGAATCTCTCTGGGGTCATTTTGTGTCTCTTTGGGGTTGTTTTGTGTCTCTTTGTATTAATTTAGTGTCCCCTTGAGGTTGCTCTATGATGTAATTTTGTTTTCCTGAGGCAATTTTGTGTATTTTTCATTCGTTTTGTGTCTCTTTGTAGTCATTTTGTGTCTTATTGGGGTAATTATGCATCTCTTTGTTTCTCCTTAGATATACACTTTTTGCACGTATTTCAAAGACTGGAATCTGAAACAAAATAAACTGTTAAATGTGTATTTTGAGCATTTCCATTCCCCTAGTCTTAAAGAAGACATGCCAAAAACTGACCAGAGCATGAAAAACATGTATTTAACTGTCATGTCTTTCCTCAAATTACCTAGAAATAATTGACACACGTGGGACCAAACAGTCTTTCATCATAACATTACTCTGTGGTTCCTCAGGATAAAATGAAGCGCACAAAGACAGCGGGGGGCACTGTGATGTCTTCATTGACCCTCATGGAAAATTAACTTGTGTGTTGAGGGGTCAGAGCACAGACTGCTGCAGCTGGTAGAGATTCAGTGACCTGCTGCGGGACATTTCAGTGTAGATGCTTCCTGATGTTGGAGCTTTAACACACTTTGGTAACAAAAGTCCGTCTGTAGCTGTAGGATTATGGCATTTAAGTTACTAAAAAAGAAGTACAGGATAAAGACAGGACACTTTTTCCTCTCACACTCTTTCCTCTTGTTGGATATTTTAAATCAGCCATGCATTTTAGTTTTTGAGTCTCCTCGATAAACTCTATTTCACACCTTCACACTTAATTAACTCCACAGACAAGTGATTTCTGAACAGCTAACAGTTCACTGCGAGTGTCAAACACATTTTAATTTGCCGAACTGGTAATTACATATAATTCTACCACAGAGCAATATTACTCTCAAACAGCAGCTTAACAAAGTGACTGGCAAGTGATTCATTCTGATTGCTGCAGCATATTAACATTCAGAGGAAATGTTACACAGCTGTGTGGCCAAGGTGCCATGGCTCCAGTCCAAGTTAATAACATTATTTCTTCTTTTTATTATTATTATTATTGTTTCTTGGGCTTAAGTTTAAATTTAAGAGATAATGTGCGAGGTCTTAAGTCCTTATAGGTCAAGTCCAAGTCTTAGCTCAGAATAATACGTACAAGAACTTGATAAAATGAAAATTTAAGACTCACATATAGGCCCTCTCTCACATTAGACCTATTGACTTTAGCAGGAAAAACACAGGTGTTATAAATAACATTAATGATGGTTATGTTCTATTCAAGTGCAAGAGTAAGTCAGTTATTGTATTATTTCCACCTGTGCTTTTCCAGCTCTGACGAGTCAAAATGACTTCTGTGAAAAGGGACTTTTTCGTTATTCGGGTATTTCCGACTATTTGCTTAACATCACATGTGAATTCATTTTGTATAAATACAAAAAATTCCATAATGAATAAGCCTTCTTGTATTTTCACTAACATGATGGTACAGATAAACAAAAACATGAATTTAAATAAAATACTACTACTCTTACTACTGCTATTAATAATAATAATAATAATAATGGAATGAATAAATACACTTAAACAGTATAAAATAATTACAATAAAAAACACATTATTCTTCTTTAAATAGTTATTACTTTCTCAAGTGTTTATGTGTTTGAGAGTCTTTACATATAACTTAAATTCATATGCAAATCCAGTGAAATTGGGGATAACAGTTGTTATTTTGCACCCATGTACAACGTGTGGAACTTACCATAGGCCTACATAATCAGTAATGTTGTTATGTATTTTCCACTTTGGTTTATGAGCAAATACCTGCAAACAAATCAGCAAATATTAGCATGCTAACATGCTAAACAAAGATGGTGAACATGTTGAGCATACCTGCTAAACTTTAGCATGTTAGCACGCTAATGTTTGCATTTGGCTCAAAGCATCACTGTGACTTTAAGTGCAGCTCCATGCAGTTTTAGTGTGGGTGGAGACTTCCTTATGTGCTAACTCCTAAAAATACTTGATTCATGGTGCTTACCACACGTCTTTTCTTTTCTGTCCACTAATGAGGTTACAGTTGGGGTTTTCCACTAAACAGTCTAGTGAGTGTGCAAACAAAATAAGGAAGACAAAAAAAAAATAGTGTGATCTGTGGAAAATCCCACCAAAGCTATCAGACTGAAGAAACCGTGATTTCTGCACCGAAATGAAGCTACGTATTTTTTTAGAAGCACATGAAACAACACACTAGCTTGAAATCAATCGACCAACTTTTCTGCTAATTAAACATTAATTAATGAACGCATTATTTAATAATTAAACAATATAAGTGACTAGTAAATGCTGTTAAATCGGGTCTCTGATTGATTATTATTAAATGATGAAAAGAACTACAATTTTAAAGCTCATTACATAACACTTAGTTTACCTATTTACTGCCTGTGTACATGGGTATACACACACACACACACACACACACACACACACACACAGAGTGGGATTCACAATTAAGCTGAATCAGGATGCAGGGCTTGATTGAAGCGAGCGTTTGCTAACTAGACAGCGGACTAAAAGAGGAAAAGAGACAAGCTGGAACATGATCTGTTTTTCATCTGTCCAGACGCGTCTGTCCCATTATGTCTTCTCCCCTTATTGTCCACCACACAAACTCAAGTAGTATTATTTCTTATTATGTTTAAATTATTTACATTAACAGAGCATTACCCTGTGAATCTATTGCAAGGCTGTCAGTTTTCAGCATTTACTCAGTTCTTGTCTTTTAAGTGGACTGATTTTTTATTCTGAAACAAGAAGTTTCCAACGATACACTGTATTTAGGGACACGGCTAACACTGTGAACTCCTGAGACGCTTAAGCCTCAACTACAAACATTTCCTCTCTGAACAAAACAAATTAAAAATAAATACATTTTGGAATATAATGCAAAAACAACAAAATAAATACTGATTAGTTACACACATAGGGAAAGATTATAAAGTTAGTATGATCAGTTAAGATACTTCCTCAGATGAAACCATTCATATCGCAGCTCTTTCTCTAGTTAGCCAACATTATTTCTACCAAATCGACAGAAAAAATGTTTGCACTGTGATTCTACAAATCACAAACACATTACATTTGCATGTTATTATGTAACGAATGCACTGACATTTTACATGGTTAGGTTTAGGCACCATAACTGAAAGGAAAAGATAATATTTTGGTTTTAAATACCAGCAGGAATCACAGCAATGTCTCAGTAAAAAAACACTTTTTGTGCTATTATCCCCACAGGAAATGCAACAATTGTTCATTTTTAAAAATGTCTTTTCATGCCACTATATCGGCAGGAAAAGCAGGGACGTCGAGGTAAAAGACAAACACATTTTGTGGCACGATCCAAGCAAAAGACACCGTGATGTCTCAGTAAAAACAACGGCTTTTTGTGGTACTGTCTTAGCAATAAAAGCAGCTATGTCCTGGTAAAAAAAACTGTTTTTCATGTCATTAGTCTAGCAGGAAATGCGAGAAATACAGCATCCTCTGGGTAGAAAACAACTCCTTTAGACGCCACTATCCCAGCAGGAAAAGCAGCAATGCCTTGGTAAGGAAAAAACACATTTAAACCACTATCCTGTCAGAAAAAACAGACACATCTCTGTAAAATACAACCACCTTTGTGACTCTAAGCTGTGGGGGTGGGAAAATCGATTCACATAAGAATCTCGATTCTCGTTTTTAACGATCCAGAATCGATTCAAAAATCCTAAAAATCGATTATTTAGTAAATATAGTCTATTCTTAACCCTCTAAATTTTTATCATTTAGAAAAGTCTTAATAATTTTGAGACCGTTTGTCGGATCGTCTTACTTTTTTCGGCGGTGAAAGCTGCCGGCTCTGCCGTCCAGAGGGAGGACTCAGTATCCAGCCTGGGGATTCAGGTGTTTTTACGGGACCTTCCGAAAGTCAAAGATCCGATATTGGGTGTTTTCCATCCATATTTTATCCACATTTCGATGATAAAAGTACATTAGCATCGATGCTAAACGCCATATTGGTTTCCCATGGTTCCTTTGGAGAGAGGTCAGAGGTTTGTTTTGGTCTTGTCCACCAATCGGAAGACCGACCTACGCTTTGTATCCGCTTACGTATGTCATACGTCAGCTGGAGCAAACTGCACTGTGATTGGCCGAATCC
>NW_024611932.1:0-1197 GCF_008729295.1 Plectropomus leopardus
AGATTTTTTAAAAATAAAAATTGGATTTTTATACAAGAAATAGAAGCAGAATACCTTTATTGTCATTGTACAGGTATATACACCAAAATATAGTCGTACAACCCGAGCAGAGCTTAATAAATATAAGAATAAAAGACTAAAATGAAAAGTGAAAGATATAATGCGATCCAGTTTAAAAAACCCAACAAAAAGCTCTGTACCTACAATTGCATTTACATGAAATGTATATTCTGTTATAATCATCTTTATATTTACACCTGCAGACCTGAAGGTCAGAAGGTGAGAAACCCTGCACACATTTCATGGACACTTTACATGTTACTGCATTATTTCCAAACTCTGGCAGCTCCCTCCGGTGGTATGTAGAGAAACCTCTGAAATATTTAGAAAGAAATTAACAAATTGATTAAATTATATAAAATGCTACGAAAAACATTTGGCCCTTCAACATTTTATATGAAACCATTCAAAATACCAGATTCTTAAATTTAAAATTAAAATTAGTTTTTCCTGTCCTGTAAATTTTTTATTTAATCAGCCATATTTTCCGAGGTGGTGTAAAAAGGTTTTTTTTTTTTTTTCAAACTTTATAACCCAAATCTTTTTCTGAATTGAACTATGAATAGAAAATATTCGAAAATTATCTGTTGAATTCATCGCAACTAATAAACCCCAAATGATTGTGTGCGTGTGACAGAGAAAGAGGAAGTTCTGTTTATGACCTTTCACAATAAGACACCTGTCGATGTTCTACCTAAAACTACACCAAATATCAACAAAACGCAGATAAAACAGTTCAGTCACACACACACACACACACACACACACACACACACACAGGTATATTCGTTTTGATATATATATGTAGTAATCTTAGGTAAAATGTAATTTAGGAATCTAATCAGTAGAATTATTCTACAAATCAAAACATTTTTAGCGCTTTCAGATGTTTCACATTTTCAGTTTTATTTATTTTATTTATTTTTTTTTTTACCTTTTCTAGTATAAATTCATGTAATTTTCCTGAACATTTTTGAAAATGTTTTAATCATTTTTTAATCTTTTTTTTTTCTTTGCAATCTTTGGTAAGTTGCTCATTGCCTTCTTCTTCTCGTGCCACTTTGCTCAGGTTTCAAAGGGTTAACTCTTCAACCAAATGTGAGTCTTATTTTGAAACGCTCTCCGGATGTAGGTGTA
>NW_024611933.1:0-3138 GCF_008729295.1 Plectropomus leopardus
TTCCATATAGTCCTGCCTAACACTTGCAATTTACATCATTATACAAGTTTAGTAAAGTAAAACAAAACATTATGACAAAGTGTATTTAGTTTCAAATAATTGATTAAACAATTAATTATTTTATTAAACAATTTAAGAAAATGTAAAAGAATTCCTACCACAATATACTAAATTTATTTTTCAACAGTCCAACAACCAAGAATATTGACTTTTAATATTTATATCAAATAAGCAGAAAAACAAGACATGAAGCAGCACATTGCTGCATTTCAGCAGCCAAAATGAGATGTTCGCCTGAAAATTTACAAAAATCTTTAGCTGTTATTTAACATATAATTACACGTATTAATTCACCAGAAACATAGTTTCTGATTAATTTTCTATTGGTCTGCTAATTTATTTATAGACCACTTATCAATTTAACACTCTTTGATGAAATTAATAGTTAGTTTAAAAAAAACCAAAACAACTTTGTTTAGTGTTACTTCTCACCGTCCCAGGGTTTTCGCATGAAGTGAGCCTCCACCTCCTTTTGGTCTGTCCCATATTGGTTTTTAGCCATGAGTGTGTAGCGGCCGTTGTTGAGGTGTGTGGGGCTGTCCAGCTGCAGGCAGCCGTGGTACTCTCTCTCTGTGATGTCATGGATTATGGTCATGATGTAGATCCCCTCCGTCACCGCTTCACCATCCAGATACCACTGTAGCTGCGGCTCTGGGTTTCCTGGAAAGGTTACGAAGACAATACAAAAGATTCTGTGATTTTCATTGGTTTTGGTATTTTTTTTTAATCACATAAGGGCATGATGTAGATGTCTGTGGTACCTGCCACACTGAAGGGGATGCACCAGTGATGGTCAGGGATTGCATCACTCAGCTTAGTGATTTTGGGAGGAACTGAGTGTAGCAGAGAGAACAGAAAGTATCAGAGCAACATTGTGAGATCTAAACAGAAAAGACACAAAGTAAGATAAGACCGAAGAGCAATTCAGGTGTAAAACTACTGAAGCATGCACAAAATAACAGTTGTCTTCTGCAGCTTTTAATTCTCTGCACTGATGAACACTTTGACACAATAATCTAGGCTGAATTAGGGCCACCTGCCAGAGGGCAAACGTACAAAGTATGTCTAGCAGCAGTGATGACTCTTTCTCTCCAACAATGTTCTCAGCCGTGCAGCTGATCTTGCTGTTGTGGTCCAATGACGACAGGTTGAACAGTCGCAGCACTGAAATCTGGCCTGATGTCAAGATCTGCATGAGTAAACACATCCATATAACATCATTAACATTTGGCTATTTTCTATAATGCACCTGTTGAATAATTTAGTAACAAATCATGGCAGCACTGGATTCAGCTGATAAGCGAAATCATTACATTCATGGCACTTTATGCAAAAGGCAATATAATAGTTAATAAGTTAGTGACATGATCTGTTGTTCAGGTCTAAATTATAGAAACACTGAATATCTCTGGGATGTGGACAAAACAAGAAAATTAAAAAAAAAAAACATTAGTTGCAGTCCCAGTATACATTTTTAATATGGTCGTAATAACTTAATTACAAATTAAAAAATTCAAACATCCTGCAGGAATCATTCACTTTAGGATAATTTTTACTACTTTGATTACAAGATAAAAAAGTTTTCACAAAATTTTCTATGTGTACTAACAACATATACCTGACCTCCAAGCTTTTAGGACTGCAGATGTAATAATTAATTTTCTTGTTTTTTGCCTGAAGAGTATACATTTAACAGCATGTAACAATTAATCATTAAAATGTTTTTTCTCTGGCAATCTAACAATCTGTTTGTATTAAATTAGTCAAATCAGGCAAATTTTAATCTAACTTCTGAAATGTCGCAAAAAATTGTTTGGAGTGAAAAAACTGACTCTGACTCTAATCTGCCAGTAAAAACAGTTGAGGAAGTAAAGGTTGCAAACCAAAGACAAAACAGGTTTCTTGGCTTCCTAACCCATCCATGAGACAGAAACTAAGACAGGTCTTGAGGATTTTTTCTCAAATGGGCAAGATTTAATTGTTCTTTTTTGTAAGCTAGTATGTGTCATGTTTTTCTGTCAAAAAAATGGACCATTAAATGCAAGAATTTAACGCATGGCAAGACACTTATGGCAGGACCAGCTGATTGGTCATAGGAGTAAAATGTTAATTCTGCAAAGACATTTCCATATGCCTATACTTTTATATACTTTTATAGCATAAGGCAAAAACCACCTCAAGCAAGCACTGAAGCTTCTTCTGCGCAACTGACAAGTTTCAAATTTTGCAGTTTCCATGAAGGTTTTCTTATATGACACTTCAAAATGCACATAAAAAAATTGTTTACAAAAACAAATTAATTGTTTGACTAATTGTTTCAGCCCAAAAACCATGAATACTTGAGTAATGTGAAATGACATGCGCAATCCAAACATAAGAGGTTGTGTTTGCGTGTGTGTGTGACCTGACCTCATAGTTGGAGACCAACGCCATGTTCCATATCAGCTCAGGTGAGGGTACGCCAGAGGTTGTACAGGACAGGTCCACGTGCTTCCCCTCCATTAATGTCACTTTGGATGGGCTTAACGTTGCCATGGGAACCTCTACATACAACCAGGGAGTGGGGCGGAGGGGAAGCAGGGGAGGAGGAGGGTGTAGAAGTGGAGAGGAGGGGGGAGAAAAGGGAGGAAGCAAACTTAGGATTCAAGGCCAACTCTTGTCTTTTCAGTTGAAACACAAGGCACGTAACAACCTCGACAATAAGAGTGGAAGAGCAGGCAAACACACACCCACTACCACAGGGTGAAAAGAAAGACACAAAGAAAAGACCTCGAATTCAATCTCCTTCTCTCTCTCTCTCTCTCTCTCTCTCTCCCTCCCTCCCTCTCTCCCTCTCTCTCTCTCTTTCATTTAAGCACACTCACCCCAATCAAACAGTCAGACAAAGAGACAGAGTTCAAACACAGTGATGGTTACACTGATTACTAGTGCATGTCTTCAGCAGTCCAAGTACTAAATTGATTGGACACAGTCTGAAGCCTCAGTCAAAGCTAAGACACTGGTGAGTGTGTGTGTGTGTGTGTGTGTGTGTGTGTGTGTGTGTGTGTGTGTGTGTGTGTGTGTGTGTGTGTGTGTGTG
>NW_024611934.1:0-2007 GCF_008729295.1 Plectropomus leopardus
GTAACATCACTATCTTTAGTACATGTCAGTCAATAATGCAATTTCAGTGCTTACCGGTCTCCCTGGCGGATATTCTGGAACTGAGTAGCAATCAGGCAGGCAAACAGGGGTCCCACTCTTCCTCCACGGACAAACGGCTCAGCCACTCCTCCCACCCACACATCGATGTTGTCAGGTTTGCCATAGAGATCCAGCAGGCTCCTGGCCAGGTTACCATTTTTCAGCACTCTTGCCAGCTGTCTTCGATTTCGTGGCTGTGACAGGCCACAAAACTTGCGCCATTCGTTGTATCCTAAAAAGGGACAAATGGGGCAAAGATGATGCCATGTTTATGAGTTGTTTTATTGTGTGTTATTTTTAGGTTACGCCAGCTAGGACTCAGACCAAATTCTGCAAGAAAATAAATGGAAAGAATAAATGAGAGTAATACCTGGTAGCCCGTGGTCTCTGCCTCTCTGTAAGTTAAGGGAGGCCAGATCCAGCGCTAACTCAGTAGAGAATTTAAACAGCCTTTCCCTTAAGTCATCAGTCATCATGTGATCCTGTGTGTTCAGCTTGGCCTTACGACCGACCAAGCCCCTGATGATTGGGTCCAAACCACCTGAAGAACACGAGGAATGGGAACTTGTTTAAGTTTAAGATACTTCTGTTGGTCCCACTAAGAATCATGACTCCCCTCTGCAGTTTATTGTAGTTTTTGATATACCATTTTGTTTGGTACCAACATTTTAGAACTTAATAGGCAGGTTGTGTATGGCACCCACTGCACTGGGTTACACTGCAGCAGACATTGCTCCTACATGGTGAAATACTGCAGCTGTCTGAGGGGCAGGGGCGAACAAAATAAAATAAAAAGAGCACCAGCTGCATGTAGTGAGCATCAGCACGCCAAAGTTTTCTAACATTTAGGCCAGTCTATATGGCATTGCAACATGTTTTCTCAAATTCAGGGCCACTCAAGAGGGTAATTCAACACCTTATCCCCATTGGAAGAGGACTTCATGTTTTTTTCCACTGGAAGGGCGCTCTGGAGGGCAATTCATCACATTATCGATACTGGAAGGGGACTTGATCATGTTTTCTCCACTGGAGGGGCACCCTAGACTACGCTAGTCATGTTTTCTAAAGTGGAAGGGAAGATCATCACATTTTCTGTGCTGGAAGGGTACCCTGGAAGCACTCTAAGGAAAATTACCTGAACCCCATTGGAATAGGTAATGAATTCCCTCTTGATTGATGTACACCCTTTCCTTAGTGATTTAATATGTTAAATAAATTTCCATTTAAGAACAAAATGAGCGATGAATTCCAGAATGGGATTGGTCAAGTCAATTGCAGTGTTTGAACAGTGTCAGTATATCAAAGCCTACGGCAGCTGCATCCGATTGTTTAGTTAAAGATCGTCGACATACCTTCATGGATGATTCTCCATGGTGTGAAGAAGGCTTTGTGCAGCAACGGGCTGGGGAATTCATGGTGCTCCTGGTAACGCTCATTAAGACGAAACATGAAAGGCTGAACCATCAGGTGAGCGAATCGGTAGGCAGCTGTAGCGAACACATTGGAGATGCTGGGGTCCACGTTTTCATCATAACCAGGGTAGGCGGACAACTGCGTGGCAATAAAGTCTGGACCAACAATGTGGAGTAAGTAATCTCTGTAAGTGATAACCTGAGAGACAGAAAAATACATTTAGTTAATTGAACCACTCCAGCACATTCCAATAAGTGTGTAATTAGACTTTCTGTAGTTTCTCTGACCTGGAAATATGCTCCCATGATCTTGCGTGCTTCCTGATAGAGTCTCTCTCCGCCCCAGTGAGGATTGAGTTCAGCCAGAGCACGCGCCAGACGGTTGTGCTCACGCAAAAACAGTGTGTGTAAAGAGGTCAGAGCAATGTTCTCATTGCTGCGCTCATCACCTGGCAGAAAAGCAGACCTGTTCTTTCAATACACGCAATCAGGAGTTGACTTATCTCAGT
Organism: Plectropomus leopardus; assembly: GCF_008729295.1. Taxonomy (NCBI): domain Eukaryota; kingdom Metazoa; phylum Chordata; class Actinopteri; order Perciformes; family Serranidae; genus Plectropomus; species Plectropomus leopardus. The sequence continues at coordinate 1,982 of NW_024611934.1, forward strand.
TGTGTTAATTATGACAACCACCATGT
>NW_024611935.1:0-1385 GCF_008729295.1 Plectropomus leopardus
GTCTCTGTGTGTCTCAGTGATGGTGAGTCTGTCCTGTTCTCTGTCCTCTGATGTGTCTCTGTGTGTCTCAGTGATGGTGCGTCTGGTCTGTCCTCTGTTCTCTGATGTGTCCTCTGTCCTCTGATGTGTCTCTGTGTGTCTCAGGGATGATGGTGAGTCTGTCCTGTCTTCTGATGTGTTCTCTGTCCTCTGTGTGTCTCAGGGATGATCGTGAGTCTGGTCTGTCCTCCGTCCTCTGATGTGTCCTCTGTGTGTCTCAGGGATGATGGTGAGTCTGGTCTGTCCTCTGATGTGTCCTCTGTCTTCTGTGTGTCTCAGGGATGATGGTGAGTCTGGTCTGTCCTCTAATGTGTCCTCTGTCCTCTGTGTGTCTCAGGGATGATGGTGAGTCTCGAGTGTCTCAGAGAGACTCCTCTGATCAGCATCAAGCAGCAGCTCTTCACTGAAGCCAGGAAGTACCCGCTCTACCACCTGCTGCAGGTACTCAGCCTGACCTTTGACCTTTTGACCTGTGACCCTCTTAGCTTTGACCCCGCCCACCGTGGTCGCAGGTAAACAGTGCTAATAATCTCTGCCCTCTGATTGGTCAGGAGGAGTCATGTTACATCTTTGTGGGTGTGACCCAGGAGGCAGAGAGGGAGGAGTTCTATGATGAGACGAGGCGGCTGTGTGACCTCCGACTCTTCCATCCGATCCTGAAGGTCATCGAGCCACTCGGCAACCGCGAGGAGAAGATCCTCAACCGAGAGATAGGTAACGCACCTCACCTGAACCCAGAGACAGGTAACACGCCTCACCTGAACCCAGAGACAGGTAACATACCTCACCTGAACCCAGAGACAGGTAACACACCTCACCTGACCACAGAGACAGGTAACACCCCTCACCTGAACCCAGAGACAGGTAACACACCTCACCTGAATCCAGAGATAGGTAACATACCTCACCTGAATCCAGAGACAGGTAACACACCTCACCTGAACCCAGAGACAGATAACACCCCTCACCTGAACCCGGAGACAGGTAACACACCTCACCTGAACACAGAGACAAGTAACACACCTCACCTGGTGGCACCTCCCTCGGACTCCATCTCCCAGAGTACCTCTCTCAGACTAACGGCATTCCATGTGCAGGTTTTGCCATCGGGATGCCGGTCTGCGAGTTTGAGATGATGAAGGACCCTGAGGTTCAGGACTTCCGGCGCTCCATACTGAGCGTGTGCAGAGAGGCCATGGAGGAGCGCGAGGGGGGTGGGGCCCACAGCCAGGCGCTCTACGTTTACCCCCCCAACGTGGAGTCCAGCCCCCAGCTGCCCCCCCACATCTACAGCAAGCTGGACAAAGGTACCACCACCATTGACATCACCAACACCAACACTGACA
>NW_024611936.1:0-2059 GCF_008729295.1 Plectropomus leopardus
TATTATTATGTTTTACAAAGCATTGCCTTAGAATTAGAGGGTTTTATCTTACTTATCTTACTTCACTCAATGACAGCTTACAAACATTATATGAAGTGTTTTTTTTTGTTTGTTTTGTTTTTAGTTCCAGGCATTTTTGTACTTTCTGTTTCGCAAATTTCGCAAGTTTCATATCTTTGCTGCTATTTGGAATGCGACACCTTTGAAGCTCATATCTCATAACCCCTCAGAATGCAGACAGAACCTTGTAATTCTTAGGTGGTGAAAGTTCGGAAAGTAATGAAACCTGAATGTTGCCTTAACAAATAAAAGAATGATCCCAGTCACTTCCACACAGTGAGGCATACAGATTATTAAATAAACACTGGTATTTGATCAGGACTCGGTATCAGCTCACATTGAAAGCCCAGGCATTTTTTTTCAGGGCTGAAGAAGCTGGATTGTTGCATCCTTCTTGAAATATGGACTTTTTGCACTTAAGATGCAATGGAACACAGATAATAGGCACAAATGAAAGCTGGGATTGGTCAATAGTGAGCACTATAATAAGCCAACAAGCGTTACATGTCTAAGCTGCTGTCTTAACTTGTGAAACTCTGATTTCATTTGACTGATTTACCTTCATCTAGAAGCAGTAATGTTTGTCCAAAGATTTGAACAAATGTTTGGACAGAGATTTGTAGAAAAATAAGCCATTTAAAACAGCGTTCTTAGAACTATCAGAGAACCCACTACTGTCTGGCCATGATGTAGTAACCTGTTCATTGCTGCCATGTTATTACTCTGGCTGTTTTTCAACAATAACATGACCAAAGATATTTTCCAAGGAAGCAAGCTGAAGTAAATCCTGCACTCGAGGGCTCTCTGTATCTCATTTCAGCCTATATTACAGGGTTGAATAGAGACACCAGGAGTGGATTTGAATGAACAGAAAGCTTCTGCAGCTCTGTACCTGTACCAGTATATAGTGTTGCACTTTGATACAGACGCTTTCAGACAGGGAGGAGACTGCGAAGAAAAGCAGTGGTGAGCAGGAATACCCCTGCCTTACCTCCTCTTTAACGCTCCCTGGTGCATTAACGAAGAATTCCCTAATCTCTAGTACAGTGGATCTCTGCTCCCCCTATAGAATCAGACATCTGAGCGCTTTAGGTAAGTGAGGTGTACTGCTGCTCAGGGGAGGATAATCTGCTTTGAATACCACCTGATTTCACTTTATCCTCAGGAAGATACCTGGCAATGCCTCTCTATTTGGTTAATGGAGCAGCGATGCCCAGGAGGAATAGAAGGTATTCTTGTTGCAGACAGAGCTGCAGCTTGGAAACAAATCAACTTATAAACCGCCCCAGATGGAGCAAGGCATCCAAAATGTACATAAATGTGGATTGCTCTATCATCAGTCACACTGACCTCGAAATACACTTAGTTTTTTACAGTATAAGAAAGAAGAGAATTTTAGCTTTGTAATGGTATCAGCAGTGTACTAAAGCTGACCGAGTGTTTGCTGTTAGTGCTCCTCAGTTGGAATGATATGCCTGAGGAACTCCAGCTTGCTACATCACTATCTTCTCTTTAATCACTTTTGAAGACTTATTTTAATTGAAAGACATTCCTATAACATCTCTTTAAAGGACTATTATTATTATTAGTAGTAGTATATTGTACTGTACTTTACTCCTGACATTGCACTTGAGTCTTACACTGCCCGGTTGATTTTAAATTCAACCACTGTTTTTATATTTTTCTTTTGTGTTGTATTTTAATTTTCTTCCTGTGTGTGGCTTTTTTGTGGTTTTATGTGTAAAGCACTTTGCAATATTGGTTTTGATAAGGGCTCTAAAACAAACCTTTTTATACTGTTGTTGTTTTTGTTGTTGTTGTTGTTGTTGTTTTGTACTCCAAATGTTAAGCTAAATATGTTACATTACGCATGACTGTCTTTAAAAAAATCTTGCTATTCAGTGGCTGCAAAGATACATGACAGAGCCCAATGGCCTTTCAAACTGACGTCACAGGCTGTTCCAGTTCGTTGTCATTCCAAAATGTTTAAATATTGCCA
>NW_024611937.1:0-4161 GCF_008729295.1 Plectropomus leopardus
TTTTAGTCATAAGTGGATCTTCAAGCATTTTAAAATGCATATTTATTGCAACCAGATTTTGTTAACTGCATATATTATAATCCTCTCTCTTACTTACTTATTTAAGTCATTTGCTCCTCCAGGGAGCACAGGCCATTGACAAATGTCTTCTAAAAATGTCTTCTAGCTCTCAGGAGTAGAGCCTATCACTAAACATTTCTGTGTGGACATCTCTTCCCTAGCTGTTCTTGGCGTGACCTTTTTTCCTTGTTTCTTGTGGGTTCCATTTTAGTGTTTGTCGGGCAATGTTTGTGGCAGGTTTTCTGAGGGTGTGTCCAATCCAACTCCTTAGAATTTGTAAATCAGTGGGATCCTTGTTTGTTTTTTTCACACAGGTCTATATTGCTTACTTTGCCCTCTCCCCACCCCAGATGTTCAGTATTCTCCTGAGGTAGGTGTTCATGAATGTGTGAAACCTTTTTGCTGCGTATTTTGTTGTTTGCCGTGTCTCTGATCCATACAACATCTGCTTCACATTGGAGCTAAAAATGTGCATCTTGGTGTTGATTCAGATGTTTTTTGAGCTCCAGAATTTCCTAATCCTCGGTCTAAGATTTAAAAAAAAAAAAAAATGAACCCCTGCTGTTGCCTGACAAGAAGTGATGCACAAACCCACTATTTTTAAATAGCCCGTTGAGAGAGACTCACTGCAGCCTGCTCTTTTTTGTTCGGAATATGTCGGCGTGCAGTTATGTTCTGTGGATGATAAACAGGGGTTAGACTTCACTCTATCACCAGTGAACAAGGAAATACAGCAAGAGCTGGAAGAAGCAGTGATAAACAAAACCCCACCCAGATGTAAGAGTACTATCTGCACTTGAAACGCTAAACAGATCTAGGGTCTTGGGACATGTCCGTAGGTGCTACTTTTGGTTCCAAAGGCTTTTCGGTAGATACCCAGCTTTTGATGTCACTGACTTGTTGTTTCATTCACATATTCACTTTACTTATTGAAAAGTGATTGATTTAGTCGCTCTCACAGAGTCAGATGACAAAAGCAGATATCAGAGCCTTGTGTGGCATCTGGGTCACTGTGTGGCAGCTAGGGTACTCCTGCAATCTCAAATTAAGTTTAGAACCTCTAGTTTTTAGCTTTACAGGCTCGGTTAATTTCCTCCACTAAAAAATAACAACAACAAAAAACATCAAATGTCATTTTGTAACATATTATTGATAACAATAAAAATAATTGATTTCAGATTTGCATAGCAGCATGTATTTCTTTATTATTTTCAGGTTAGGTTTTGATGAAGAAATGTAATCATTTCTTCAGGACTGCTGAGTTGATATTATGTGTTTGTTTGTGCTGAACATCCTCTCTGAGGGCACACTTGTGGAGGGGATACAGTGATATTTCCTGTCAACATTTGCTGAGAGAAGCCTCTCTTCAGCATACATTTTTCACCAAGCCAGAGGCCATCAGTGCTGATGGTAGGAAGAGCCATGCACATCTTCACCTTAGACAGTGCCCTTCCTTGGAAGTTTTTATTCCCTAGGATGCCTTGTTCTGCCTGGTTGCTGTAGCAACCCAGACAAAGGTTTCCCCTTTTTCTGTGCCCTCTTCTGCTTCATTTTTATACCGTACTACTTGAGGCTGTTCTCTACATGGAGGCACTGGAGTTGCAAGATTCTTGGCTTCTTCCATGCATCCTTGAACTGTTTTATCCAGATTATTAAAAAAAAAAAACAAAACAGGCCTTAATTAGACATCCACAAGGCAGGAGATGTGCAGAACTTGTTCCAGCTGCTGTGTGATTCTCACTGTCTTTTAGCATGAGATGCCATGGACTCCTGTCAATAGCCAGTACTGTACTGAGAACCTGCTGCTCCTTCAGGAATTTGAAGATCATCCAAGAAGTTTATGCCCATCTTATTACTACATCCTTGATTAGGTTGTACCAAAGAAAATCCCTGAATCAAGTGTCTTTGTGCTCTAACAGCACATTTCACCCTTTGGATCTTCAAGACTTTCTTATGGCCAAAGTTAAATTGTGGCCAAAACAAGTAAGTCAAACACAAAGGTATGCTAAAAAGGTTGTCATATTTGTTGCATTGTCTGAGGTAATTCCACACAGATTTCCTTTGAAAATGTTCCTAGTATTGTAAAATTCCTTACATCTCTGAGATGTTTTCTGAGATGAGTCTCCAGAAACCAGCAACTGAGCTGCCAATGTGAGGAGACACTGTGGACTGTAAAATGTACAAATCGTTCCCCACCTCCAGTACTGCTTGCCCACAGGTCTGTAGTGACTCAGTACCAGAGAGCTTTCCTCAGGTGTTTTTCGACGCTGGCTCTCACCTCTTAATGTGAGGGGTTTCACAGGTTGAAACGTATGTTCTTGATGGCATCTTGAACACAGGGGCTGCCCTGTTAATCAGGTTTTCCACTACTCTTAAGGGCATCATGTCTTTGCCAATAAAATACCTGGTGTGTCGATGTGCGTGTGAAGGGGTGAAAGTAGTGGAAAAGTACTTTGAGTTGTCAGAAGACTAGAAGTGCCATAAAAGTCCATTTACGATTTATACCTGTCAGAGGGATTGTGATTTGTGTTCACTAACATGGATTTAAACAAACATAGTGTACAGATTTGGGGAGAATTAAATATTTTGTGTGCATAAAAATCTATTGGATCTTTTAATTTAACTAAATCCTGCAACCAGCTGAACAGTTTGTCTGCCTGACTGCCTGCAGACATGTTCTTCAATGTCTATGTTTAAACTCTTTTGAGGACAATCTATCTAGCTTTTCTGGGACTCTTAATACTCTTGCTGTTCTGTACGTGAGAGAGCGGTTGAGAGAGGATGTAGTCATGTCATGGACCAGTAATCAAAAGGTATTCACCACTGAAAAGTGAGTGAATGAAAAACGGTCTCCATATGCCCAGAACCATCACAAATCCATTGCTGTCTCTGAATAGCAGGGCAGATGGGCGATAATGCTTGTATTCACTTGTGTTACAAGGATGTGTTAGTGTGCTCCTGTCTACTCCTGCAGCCTCACTATGTATCACTTCTGCTTCAAACGCTGCTTTAGCTGTGTAGCCCTATTCATCATCGAAGGCTGAACCATACACCCAGCAGCCCTGGGCAGCCTGCCTTTCAATACTGTTGATGAAAATGATTTCATACTGTTTCTGAATTGCTTTTAATTAAATGTAGTAAAGATGATAATGAAATGACTTTGATTTATGACTGCATTTAGGGAAATATGGTTGAAATAATATAATATTAGTATGATTTTTCTGAGATTAATGTATCAAAATATGGAAAATGTGTCCAAAATCACATATATAATAATAGAACTGGTGCAAACTGTGCCCTACTTGTTGAGCATGACATCAGACAAAACGGATCATATCCTGTTTTTACAAACTGCTTTTATTTTCCTAAGAAGTAAGTAATGCAACTAAATTCATACAAATCCAACATATTTTGAAAGGCTGGGAACAAATGACCAGTGTGCTGATGGGAGTAAACAAGGAGGCAGTCCCGAGCAGTCTGTGAGAAGACAGGTTGGGGTGGTAAACTGGTCATAAGAATCTGGATTTTCCCCAGGACTTTGCTCTGACGATGCATGTTCAGACCCGTGTGAACTTTGAGTCATTTTATTATACGTTATTGCAATGTTTCTTTTCCTAAACCTAACAATAGTGACTTTACTTGCCTAAATCTAACCTCTGTAACTGTTCATTAAGGACATTGTGTGGTGTCAGTTCCTTTAACATACAGTTTCACCACCACTTTTCCCAAATCCTAACCAGATCCTCAAAATTGCATGAGCTATATTTGGGGCATTTCATCCACATTGGAGCTGCCTCCACTGCCTCCAGAGAATCCTGGACCATACAGTTAAAATCCTGGGGTGCTGGTCTTTTCTTGTGTGCATTACTTACAACCATCACAATCTGAATGACATCAAAAATGCCGGTACACACCTTCCATCGCAAAGTTTCTCCACAGGGCTCTATCAGCATTAGAGCAGGCAAAGAGACTATCAGCCTCAAATCAAGTCAAGACAAGTCAATTTTATTTATAGAGCCCATTATCACAAAACATGGTTTGCCGAAGAGGGCTTTACAGTGTACGACATCCCTCTGCCCTTAGACCCTCACATTACCCAAG
>NW_024611938.1:0-1932 GCF_008729295.1 Plectropomus leopardus
CACTGAAGACCACCTTCAACTCCTCCAAAACATCCCTCCTCTGAACCCTGCTTTGACCACCAAGGACTGGTCAGAGGTCAGCATTTGCCCATTATATGAGGAGACTGTGAAGAGAGCTGTGGCTCAGCTGGAGGAGACTCTCGGCAAAGACGTTAAGAAGCTGTGTGTTGACATTGAGCTTACAAGGTTCAAGCAGTTTGCAGTGGATGTGACTCTTGATCCTGAAACAGCAAATCCTTATCTCATCCTGTCTGATGATGGGAAGCAAGTCAGTCATAGTGACGTAAAGCAGAATCTTCCAGATAGCCCAAAGAGATTTCCTTGGTATTCGGTCCTGGGAAAGCAAAGTTTCTATTCTGGAAGACTTTACTATGAAGTCCAAGTTGAAGGGAAGACTGCCTGGACTTTAGGAGTGGTAAGATGGTCTATTGACAGAAAGAACACCTTCATAACAGTGTCCCCTAAGACTGGCTACTGGACTGTATGCTTGATGAATGGAAATCAGTACAAGGCTCATGACAGATCTCTGATCCCTCTCACTCTACAGTCGCAGCCTCAGAAGGTGGGGGTGTTTGTGGATTTCGAGAAGGATCTGGTTTCTTTTTATGACGTAGATGCTGCTGTTCTCATTTACTCCTTTACTGGCTGTAAGTTTGGTCACAAACTCTACCCATATTTCAATCCCAGGCATAATAGTGATGGTAAAAACTCTTCTCCTCTAATCATTTGTTCCATCAGTCAATCTGCCTAAAGTAAGCAGGCTCAAGCTAAAGATCTAGGATTTTTTATGCACTCAGTAGATATGTTTCCCCTTTAAAATTCTTGACACAGATTTGAAAACACTCCTCTTTTCCCAAGATAACCCATCCACCTGACAGGTGTGGCATATCAAGATGCTGATTAAAAAGACATCATTTTTCACAGGTGTACTTTGGGATAATCACAATAAAAGGCCACCCTAAAATGTGCAGTTTGATCACACAACACAAAGCCACAGATGTCAGTTTTGTGGGAGTGTGCCATGCTGACTGCAGGAATGTTCACCAGTGGACCATGATCTGAATATTCATTTCACTGCCATAAAACGTCCCCAGTTTTATCCTTCGGAATTTGGCAGTACATCCAACCAGCCTCACAGGAAAAGCAGAACTGCTCAGTAATACATTTTTTAATAAATTTGTGACCAAATATACCGTATATCTATGTGCATGAAAAAAGTCTTAGATTTTTCCCTTAAAGCTGTCTGAAATGGGAGCAAAAGGTCTTGTGTTTAACTTTTTGTTTAGTAGATTTAATTCACATTCCTGTATTTTTTTTTTTTAGATTTGTATTTTCTATCCCAAAACTGCAGACATTTTGCAATCCACATTAATATTGAGAAGATGGTCTTAAGTAAACATTCTGAATTCTTGTACACTGAAAATTTGTACACTATATAGCTCTTTTGATGAACATTTTTTTCAAGGGTTTGTGCACTGTTGGCATTACTCCACTGGAAGGCGCCAGAGATTTAATCAAGAGCCTTACTGGAGCCTGTGTGGTTTAATTAGAGCACTCTTAGGGTTTGGGAGCTGCAGAAGTTCTTCTTTCGAAGAGTTTTAGATTTGTTTTTCTCATATACATGGGAATGAATTCGAAGACAACTATTTTCCCTATTCAGAATTTGAAACTTCACATTACATTTTTGGATAACTCTGTTTGGGAGCACAAACAAATTCTGCACTATGGAATTCTCAATGTGCCAAACTTAAAATGGGAATTTATAATGCGTAATGAAAAAAAAAAACCTAACATACAGTAAGACCAAATAACTGAAATGTCTGTTATTCTGGCAAGTAGCAATGAATGTCTATTATTTAAAACATTATTATGACAGATTATTAAGATTTAATGTGCTGATATAGAAAATGCCACTGTTTGCCTGAAAAAATA
>NW_024611939.1:0-460 GCF_008729295.1 Plectropomus leopardus
TGTGCCTTTATAACATGAAAATACTGTTTTAACATGAAAATATCTGTTCTAACATGAAACTATTATTTAGTATAACGCAATAATATCATGTTTTAACACAAAAGTATTGTATTAGAACATAAAATATCTTGTTATAACATGAAAATATCATGTTATCAGATATAATCATCATGTTATAACATTAAAATATTGTTTTAAAATGACATAATAGTGTGTTATTACATGAAAATATTGTGTTTTAACATGGCAATATCATGTTGTCACATGGAAAACATCTTATCATAACACAAAAATATTGTATTATAACATGAAATATCTTACCATGACATGAAAAAACAGTGTTTTAACATGAAAATGTCATACTATAACATGAAAATATTGTTATAACCTGAGAATAGCATGGTATTATGATTAATTAATTTAAATGTAATATTGTAATTAATATATATTATATTATATT
>NW_024611939.1:498-1471 GCF_008729295.1 Plectropomus leopardus
TTATTATTATTATTATTATTATTATTATTAAAATCAGTCAACATAAAATAAATGATTCCCAGTTTTCTGATAGAGGATTTATTATTTTAGAAGCAAACACTCATCTGATTGAGCTTTTAAAATAAAGGATTTGTTTCTTTTGTTTGCTTTAAGTGACTATAAATTACAGATCTTTGGATTTTTAGCTACAGAGGCGTAGAACTGCCAAGCAAGAAAAAAATATAAATAAATGTAACGTGACACTGGATCACATTATCACATGGCACATTTCATGTTATAACATAACAAATAGGTACAAGAAACGTTTCCTGTTAGTACATGAAAATATCTTATTAAAACATAAAAAAATCTTGAAAAAGGTGAGAAACATCTTGATGTAACAAGAAATGTTTGATGTTATCACATGATATGGGATCATAATATTACATGAAATGATTCTCGTTATTATAAGATAAGTAAGTATATTGTTCTGACAAAAGTTTCTTGTTATGACATGAAGACATGGTGTCATAACATGAAAAATGTGCCTTTATAACATGAAAATACTGTTTTAACATGAAAATATCTGTTCTAACATGAAACTATTATTTAGTATAACGCAATAATATCATGTTTTAACACAAAAGTATTGTATTAGAACATAAAATATCTTGTTATAACATGAAAATATCATGTTATCAGATATAATCATCATGTTATAACATTAAAATATTGTTTTAAAATGACATAATAGTGTGTTATTACATGAAAATATTGTGTTTTAACATGGCAATATCATGTTGTCACATGGAAAACATCTTATCATAACACAAAAATATTGTATTATAACATGAAATATCTTACCATGACATGAAAAAACAGTGTTTTAACATGAAAATGTCATACTATAACATGAAAATATTGTTATAACCTGAGAATAGCATGGTATTATGATTAATTAATTTAAATGTAATATTGTAATTAATATATATTA
>NW_024611940.1:0-1112 GCF_008729295.1 Plectropomus leopardus
ATGTATTCGACATACAGCAAGGACAATCCTATATCATCAATCACCTTAAAGTATTTAAGAGCAGGAAATTACTAAACCATGTTTCTGAATTTGAGCAATGTGATGAGTGTTGGAAATTTTCTAATAATTGCAACAATGTAAACAAAACTATATTTTAAATAAATTGTTGTCTGAGGCCTCCTGCTGCATAAACCTTTCATGAAACAATTATGTGTGTGAAACAGTCCAAAAGAGGATGCTTTCTGGGGTCCCAGGACAGGGAAGAAACCTCAGAGAAAAGAATTTCATACATCATGGTATGAGTAATGGAAAAGCGAGGTCAATCCTATCATATGCTGTATGTTTATTTTAAACTTAAACAAAAGCTACAGGCCTCAGTGGTGAGCTGTCCCAGCCGAGTGGTGACAGAAAGACTCTGCTTGAGCAGGAGGCCGTAAAAGGTGTTGCTGCTGAATGCCTCCAGATCCACCTGGTGCTCGTAATCCCAGAACTCCTCCAAGGTGTCTGCACAGACTGCTGTCGTGAGAGTGAAATATAAAGAGAGACAGATCAATAGGTCATTAAAAAAATAAAAGCACACCTCTGGAGGAGAACCTTGAAGACAGAGCATAATGTTGCCTGAGAAAGCTCAATGAGCTTGAAATGCCTCAGATACCTATCTGCATGCTTTGGGTTGTCAACTCTACTGTTCATTTTTGGTGTGCACTTATATGAAGGAACTGTGTGTAATATTTAGGTGGATTTAGAGGCATCTAGCAATGAGGATTGCAGATTGCAACCAGCTGAAACTTCTACCATGTGCCAAGTGAGAGGTCCTGGTTAGAATTAACTTAGTGTTCATTTTTAAGGGTGTTTCTTACCAGGAGCTTAATAATCCGCAGAGGTCTACTCCCATTCAAAACAATTGGGCCCAGTGATGAAACCCATTGAAACCTGAGCAAGTTTGGTTGATTTCTTCCAAAAATATGGAAAGATGGCAACTTGAGAAAAAATGATCCCAAAATTACCAAAAAATTTAAAATACTAAAAAAAAATTAAAAAATTAAAAAAATACAAGCATATTATCTAAAAAAAATGGGCAAAAAAATGAACAAACAAAAATAGAAAAGTAT
>NW_024611941.1:0-4223 GCF_008729295.1 Plectropomus leopardus
CATTTAAACTGTGCCAGCGGCCGAGCCAACAAAGTCCCATCAAAACTCATCAAATGCCGGCCGTTTTCCTTCCAAAGTCATCAGATACTGCTGCTTTTGCAGTGATTTTGGCGTGAGATACTGACGCCAAAAGCCTTCTCTCGTGGCTGTATAATACGCAGCTGGACGGCTGGATGGCAGGATGGCAGCGTGATACGTGGATGGGCATCCCACCGTGTGCATTTGTTGAAATCACGGCGGCGGCATCCCAAAATGTCAACAGCAGACGCAGACAGAAATCTGAGCGTAATATGTAGACGCAAAAGTCCACCGACAACATGTGGCAACATGTGATGACTGAGAATGAGAACGCGCTGTGGGGCCAGCTCGGTGAACGAAAGTCTGTTAATGAGTACAACATGACGGCCACTTCTTATTCCGAATTAAAAGTCCTTGTTTCAAATTAACAAAAGCTGTTTACACGGCAACAGTTCTAGCATGAAATATTCAACTTTCGTTGTAGTTTGGCCTTCCATTCACAAGACAACGGCATTTTGGGGGCCTGAAAACGCAAACTTTGGGACTGTTCTCGTCTAAACGAAATCCTGCGGCGAGGTTTTGACCTCGTCTTGTTTTAACTTTGGTGAGTTCAGTGTTGTTATTTCTGCTAGAAACAATGACAAAAAACACCAAAAATAAGACCCAAGGTGAAATAAGCCGAAATAATCCTCTAATATATGAGACAGATCAGCTGCGATGATGTCAGGAAAGGAAAAAAACACCAGAATTACAAACATTTCTGACAGAATCTGATGTGGTTTGAATTCACGCGGCGGTTTACGTGTTGTGATTTGAAATCTTCCCATAAAGAGGGCGTAGCAGAGCTATAAAGAGCAGAAATATCTGAACTTCGATAATCAGCTGCAGCTGTTTCAGGTGCAGCTGCTCGGGGTCGCTCTTCATGTGAGGAAACCTTTGAGTTTGAGGTAAACGGCAGATTGCTCTTTATTTATCCCTCCTCTCCCGGGTTTATCTCCCATCTGAGGCTGTGCCGGAGCGCAGAGAGGAGGGAAGCGGCGTCTGCGGCGGCCGCAGATAAGGACGGCCCGTTGTTGTGGACGTGGGGGTGGGTGGTCTTATTTACCTGTAGCTGAAGGGGCTTTCAGCTCCCCGCAGGCCGCCGCTTTACATTGTGTCCCCCTGCTGCTCTGTCAACACTCAGCAGAGTCAACGGGCCCGTGCACGAGGACCTGAGGAGCATATGGTCACCGTGCACGCTCACACAGGGACACGGCTATCAAACTGGAGAAATGAACTCTGGCGTGTAGATCGCGTGTCAGCCTGTGAATCATGTGACACGCTCGGCCAAAAGCTTCATCGTCTTCTTAATGAACTTTAAACGCTGACGGTTAGCAGAACTTGTTTTGCTGCAGCTGTCGAAACATTCGTTGTTACACTATTCACTTATTTTAAGTTCTGTTTTTGTTTCCGGACACGACGTCCGAGCTGCTCGTTAACGGAGTCCAGCAGGTAAACCGGGGAAGCAGGTGAGCCCTGATCTCAGCGGCTCCACGCTTCTCTGAAAGCTTGTTCGTTCACTTTTTGGTCAAACTTTTCCTGGCATTTGTTCATTTGTGCGAGCGAGAACAGAGCAGAAGAACGTTCTGGGAACTAAAAGAAAACGAAAATGTTACTAAAACCTGCATCGGGTGTACTGTATCATTCTCAGAACGTTTTTAGAACCAAAACTTGCGAGCTGGGACATGATATGTTCACAATAAAAAAACATTTTTATGTTGTTTATGGAGAATGTTATCCTAACTTTAGGAACAACGTTCTGGGAACTAAAAAGAAAAAGATTGCCGTTAAAAACATGATTAAAACATTGCGTTGGCTGCACTGTATCGCTCTCTGAACATTTTTAGGAGTAAAATTTGCTAGCTGGGATGCATGTTAACATTAAAACAACATTTTTAAAACTTTTTTTGTTTATGTTGCTCTAACTTTATGAACAATGTTCTGAGTAAGTGGAAGAAAACTTGCTGCTGAAAACGTTATTAAAACATTACATTGGTTGTATTGTATTGTTCTCAGAATGTTTTTAGAACCAAAATTTGCTAGCTGGGATGTGATATGTTAACAATTTTTTAGAAAACATTTTTATAATGTTTATTGAGAACATTACCCTAACTTTAGGAACAATGTTCTGGGAACTAAAAGAAACTTGCCACCTAAAATGTAACTAAAACATTACATTGGTTGCATTATACTGTTCTTAGAACATTTTTAGAACCAAAAATTGCTGGGATGTGATAGGCTATGTTAACAATAAAAGTAAATAAATAAACATTTTTAACATTATTATGATGTTTATAGCGAATGCTACCCATACTTAAGGAACAACGTTCTATGTAACTAAAAGAAAGCTTGTACCTAAAAACGTTATTAAAACATTGCATTAGTTGCATTGTGTCGTTTTTAGAACCAAAATTTGCTGGCCGGGATGTGATATGTTAACATTAAAAAAAACATTACTAAAATTCTTCGGATAGTTTAAGAGTGTTCCCATAACTTTAGAAAGAACGTTCTGGGAAATAAAAGAAACTGGAAACGTTATTGAAACTTTGCATCGGTTGCATTGTTTCATTCTCAGAACGTTTTTAGAACAAAAATGGCGAGCAGGTAAACCGTGAAGCAGGTGGGCTCTGATCTTGGTGGTTTCTCTAGAAGCACGTTCGTGAATTTTTGGCCAAACGTTTCCTGCCCCGTTTGCTCATTTGTGTGAGCGGGGGGTTTCGGAGTCAGAGTCCAGATTGCGGTACATCTGCTGTTTTTCGGCGTGGCGAGGCCTGGCCGCCACGCCACGCAGGTGCCGCTCCTTCCCCCCCGAAGGCCGCATTCTTCTATAGCCATGTGCTGCCTGAGCAAACTGCGCCTCTGAGCGCGCCCGTCCCACCGCTGACTGGCCACTGCCCCGGCAACACGCATTGTTGCTCGATGCAAATCCGCTCACACTGGGACAGAGGCTCGGGGAGGGGGCATCCTGAGCTCGGGAGCCGGGATAGAGAACGGAGGGCCGGCCAATAAATGAAAGTTTGCCTTAAATCCTCGGGATAATAGAGGCAGAGGTTGGGGCCGAGCCTCGAAGCCGAGATAAACAGAGGGATTACTTCTCGGTTTTGCATCGCTCGCTCTCCTCTGGGTGGCCCTTAACCGTCAGGGAAGCAAAGAGCGGAGAGGGGGTGGCGAGAGAAGAAAAAACGTTTAACGCATGGACATTCACACAGCACATAGGGGGAAAGAAGTGAGCCTAATTCCATCAAAGACTGAGAAATTAGCAATTAATTTATTCCAACCTCCCCGCCCCTGCTCCTTTTCTATTTTCAGCCCAATTGTTGGTTAGTTCTGCAACATCTGGTCCAGAACAGTCGCTGTGCCTGATGACTGATGCTCCCTCCATTAAAGGAGAATGGCAGAGAAAATCTTCCCTTTTTCATTCATTTCTTGTCCATGGGAGATTAGTTTGGTGCGATGTGGAAAGTAATCATTAAAAATGTTGCTCTTTTTGCAGGCCATGCATAACCACCGCGGGCAGCGCCTTTATTTGCAATTGTAATTTAAAGAATAATTAAAGAAGTTAAATGATTCTGTAAATGTAGAACAACTTGAGTCTTTGTGCTCAAGGGTGCATGAACCTGCGCCTTATGGCTGGTTGCTCCGATAAACTCGGTAATGAAAGAATGTAGCGCCGCACTAATGACAAATTTTGAAGTGTTTTGGATTTGCTCGCTCTCCTGTCCTCGGCTCGCGCTCCCTCTGATGCCTGACCTTAATCTGGGCGGGTGCCGAGGAGCAGGAGCCACGGCGCAGCGTTTTCACCGTGTTGGCAAAAAAAAACGTTGATTGAATGATGAATGACTGATTGACTTTGTTTAGACATTTAGAGAAGAATAACAGAAACATGGCAAAATACAGAGGTGTGATTCAAGATTAACCCTTTAGGGATGGTTTGGCTCATTTTACACACTTTTCATTCTTCATTTTTTTTGATAATTTTGACCGTGTTTGTGCATGTGGCATGCATTTTGGGCAAGGCTGTGTATTTTTGTTTAATCAGTGAATTTCCAGCTCAGCTCCTACAATAAGTCTAAAATACACTGTGGAAACTAAATAGTTACATTCAGACTGTTCAGGTGAAAAAATGCTCCATTGAAACCCATTCAAACTGACATTTTTGATCCCAC
>NW_024611942.1:0-1299 GCF_008729295.1 Plectropomus leopardus
ACACCATGTGGTACACTGTGTGAGAAAACTCCCCTGAGAGAATTTATTTATTTAGCTATGCTCCTTTATTGTTGGAAGGTGCCTGCCTTGTCGAAATTAATTCCCCAAACTTCCCTTTTTAAAGATGCTGGAAAAGCTAAAACAAAAAAGTAGGTTAGTGCAGATCATACTTCCTGTTAAATAGACTCCTATATAAAAGCTAGACTAAAGTGAAATAATTTCAACAGTTTTGTGATCTTTGGTTCAGATTGAGTGTGATACTACTGCTGAAGTTTTAATATATCAGTGTTCTTGCTTGATTGTGTTAGTTTTAAGATGGTAACTAGGCCACAAAGCTCATGGTTTCTCCGAGGACCATCTGTACCCGAGCATTTCCTGCCACACCGTCGAGGATACTCTATTGATCTTTCAGCATCTCAGGAAGGGAGGGAGGGGGGGACTTTGTTGCCACGGCAACTCTGGTGTAGAATGTAGGTCTTTGAATTGCATTAAGACGATGTTGAGCTGCCCAGACAAAAAAGCAAGGCCTCAATCTTAATGGGTGCTGAGAAGGTGAGGAGGGACGTGAATGGATGTTTGAATGGCCGAGTAAATTAAAAGAAAAGGGCAGCTCTGCCTCACAATTCTATTTCTGTTTTATTGTTTAATATTAGCGCCAGCCGGCGAATCGATAGCACGGGGTGAGCTGGAGTTTAGGTTTGGTTTTTGTGTCCAGTCATGCAGGAGCAAAACCTTTCACAGGGGAAGACTTTTGATGAATTACTTCAATGCAGTCTTCTTCCTTTCTTTAGTCTGCACTGAGCCCCATTAGCACCAGTATATAGCATTGGTGATTCTTCAACAAACGTACACTCATACACACTTATACACAATATACCATATAAACACAATAAACAAAGCAGCTCAACTCATAAGTTTAACATTAAGGTACTGAAAAAAAACCCAAATATACCAAAAATAAGCTACAAAATTAGAAACTAGTCACAATTCTTCAAGCTTTCATAGCAGACTTGATCGTTTTTTTTTCTATCTAGAAATAAAAAGCATTTCTTAATAAATATAAATCCCTGTCTGAATGACCCTGAATTATATATTTAACCTTCAAGTGTTTTCACACATTTAAATTTCAAGAAAATACAATACTACAAGAATCTCTTACAAGGGGGACTTCTACTTTCACCCAGGTTTAGATTTTATTTTTTTTCACCATTTTCATAATATACATACACCATTTACTTATAGTTTTTTGTAATGTTTGGAGATGTTTTAACACATTTTTAAAATTCTAACTTTTAGCAG
>NW_024611943.1:0-1330 GCF_008729295.1 Plectropomus leopardus
AAGAGAGACGATGCAGCGGTGCTTCAGTGCAACAATGTACAACAGAACAAACTGAGTCAGACAGATGCCTGGTGCTGCAGCTCTACTGGCTGAATGCAAATACAGAGAGAGCGAGAGAGGGAGAGTGAGAGAGAAAGAGTGGGAGAGAGAGAGGGAGAGAGAGAGCATGCGCACGCATGAAGTATTTCAGTACCAAGGACAGGTCCACTCAGCTCTGGCAGGAAATGAGGCAGTCGCCTGTTGAAATGATGTATTTCAAATATGCAAAAACTAGATATACTGCCATGCAGGTGAATGCCTTCACGCACCAGTCAAGTTGCACATACAGTTTACATCCATCCATTACAAACATGGATATTTGCACACAGAAGAGCTATACAATGAGCACAGTTTTAAGGTGGTTCTTGATAGTTCTTGAGCTATGGCCAAAACCATGTTGCATGAGGTCACCATGACCTCGATCTTTGACCTTCAACAACCGGATCAGTTCATTCTTGAGTCCAAGTCTACATTTATGCCAAATTTGAGGAAACTCTCTCAAGTTCATCTTCAGATATTGCTGAAGACAGATGCAAGGTCACAGTGACCTTGACTTTGGACCTTGACCACCAAAATCTATTCAGTTCACTTTTGACTCAAAGTGGACGTTTGTGCCAAATTTGAAAATTTGGAACATGTTAGATTGAACACTTCCCCTTTCCAAAATAAAACAGAGCAGGTGTATGTTTTTCTAACTTTATTAGTACACAGTATCCATCATACCACAATGAACAGAGGAACAAGAAGAATCAGGTTAACAAAAGCAGGGGCAGTGAAAAGAAACACACACAAACATCCCTGTGGCTCTAATTGTAGCCTATAGTGGTACTGTACCCTGACTGGCCTGACATCTGATTATCTCTGTCATGGGTCCAAAGTTACGTTTTCTTGTTCTCTTCTCTGATAGATTCTCAATGTGAGACATGTAAACATTCACTTTTCTCTTAAAAATCTCATTTTGGTCCAGATGTGACGGCTGTAACCATCAGTCTATATGCTGAGTAACTAATCAGGGTTTAAGAGCAAATTTGGCAGTTTTATGAAATCATAACATAGTGTGCTGCAGTAGTAGCCTTAAAAAAGGACACAATTGACTGGAGAAGACTCTAGATTGGCACCAGTGAACAAAAAGCCAACAGAAGCATTTTACACATAATAGTCTTCTTTGTAATTTAGCTTTTTAGCCAAACATGACAGGCTACATGACAGTGACCAGGAGGAAACGAAAAAGCGCACTATGCGTGTTTGTCTCATTCTGCGCAACAAGGTGGGGGAAACTCCATGCTCCATG
>NW_024611944.1:0-5342 GCF_008729295.1 Plectropomus leopardus
AAAAAATAGAAGATAATTATTTTGAGATTGTACAATTCAACCTGAAAAAAAAGCCTGATTCATAATATTCTATTCTCCTTATCTTGGCATTTTTAAGAGAAAGCTTTTATTACAAACACGAAGTTCAAATGCCTCAAGATTTTCTGGTTATTTAAAGAACTGTTAAAATAGCCAGCATCAAGAGAGCATAAACTACATAATTTCTATGGCATAAGTACACCATAGTGATGGTTCAGCAGACAATTTAGTTTTATAAATCATATTATTTTTAATATATAAACAATCAGTTAACAGGGCTGGATGGAGCTAGGCTTTACATTTATGATAAAT
The DNA here is from genome assembly GCF_008729295.1 of Plectropomus leopardus. Classification (NCBI taxonomy): domain Eukaryota; kingdom Metazoa; phylum Chordata; class Actinopteri; order Perciformes; family Serranidae; genus Plectropomus; species Plectropomus leopardus. The sequence continues at coordinate 331 of NW_024611944.1, forward strand.
TTTATTCTTCATAATGCTGCATGGTAAAAATCTCCCAAGGACACAGTGAATGAGTGAAAAAAAAACAAAAAAACTGAGACATGATAAGAATTCAAGCTTCAAGGCTACAGTACACTGTTTTCTCTCTACATTTCTCAACAAGCGTTACAAAGTATCGTATCGATTTGTGAAAAATCATTACTTGTTGGATGTATCTAAGATGGACATGAATAAACTGTTCATGATTGGGTTTTTGGAGTATCTTGTTTATGTATTTGAGCAGGTGAACGCTAGATTCCATTTATGGGAAACACAAATATGCTATCTGGTGTGATCTGAAAGAACTGGCATGTATATGCAGAATATGAATAACATGATTTGTCTGTGCTCATGTAAACGTATCTGAGAACATATAACTGTGGTAAGCCTCAGAAACAGGTTGTTCATGTGCGTGTAACAGCACTGACTGTGAAACTGGGCATTTGCAATCGTAGTTTAAGTTTCCTTTCCACTGCACATTATTGTTTTTGGTTGTTGTTTTTTTCTAAATTCAGTAGGCTTTTTGATTCTGTCTCTCTATCTGCTGTGGTCTGCTATGTATGGGAGTTTTACTGGGACTTGATGCTCTCCAGATCGTGTTCCAGCCTCAGCTCTGCGTGCAGGGGCAAGAGTGGCTCTATGTTTGCTCCAGACTTTAGTGTGGGTCTTCAAGGCCATCTGGAAAACAGAGAGGGGAGAGTTTGTAGTTTTGGACACTGTCTTCAGCTGGATGCAGGCTTGTATTATATGATAAAAGTGGAGCTGGTTGTGTTTGGGGAACTAATGTGATTTACCGCAGTGATCCCGACCTTCCGCTCCCAAATGTGAATGCTCTGCTGCAGCTTCTTGTGTTTGTCCTTGGCACACATGTACTCAGTAACATCAGGAGCCTGATAATTTGTAATTTGACGGCGCAGATGTTGGTTGAGGGCCTCTGCCTTTAAATGCTCCTGAGGAGAGAGAAAAGGAAGTAGAAGGGATAAAGCACACAAAGGAATTAGTTTAAAGAGCAGGAGATAAGTATGGTTTAAAAAAGAAAGAGAGGAGGTGAAGTTGAGTGTTAACTGACTTATGCAACCTCCGTATTTTAATGCAAAATACTCTGCTACTCTTTGGCAAACATGAAATGACAAATCACTGGAGGAATTACTTAAAGTTGCGTCCTTAAAGTTGAAGTAATTTTTGGACTAATGACAAACCTCCTCAGCACGCTGTATCTCCTCCTCGATTTTTGCCAGCATCTGCTTCCTGTTGGAGATTTCGTTGCTCAGCTCCTTGGACTCTTGCGTCACACACTGCAGCTTCTCCTGTTGACACATATGTATACACACACATATATTTAAAAAGCTTAAACTGGGGTCAAGCTTTACAAGCAAAAGTGGTTTCATACATCTACACTAAATTATATGGAGACAGTTCTCTTACATGCACATTTATAATGACTAACCTTCTGTGAACTGAGGACACGTTGAACTTTCAAATTGTGGACTTGAAGTTCCTCCAGGTTTTTGTCAATTCTCTGCTCGCTGTACTCCTGGAAAATATCCTAAAATAAATAATGCAAAAAGAGAGAGTTTTAAGGATTGGCTATGATTCTCTGTTCTCTTGCTTAACAGTCTAACTGACAAACTACACAGTCTACTTTCCCAACGTTCTTTGCAGTTCTGGATGTATACCCTCACACTTTCACTTACTACCTCGTGCTCTGCTTTTCCCATCTCTTTTTTCTGGTGAAGCTGCTGCTGGAGCTTCTTCATGTGGGCCTTCAGTGCCTGGTTTTTCAGATTATAATTCTCCAATTTGGTGGCCTGTTGGAGTTTTTGGACAGAGCAGATAATGTGGGCAAAGAGAGGAAGATGAAGATTGTGGGGCTGAGGTTGCATCAATACTGTAGATGACAAAAAACATACTTAAAAAACACCTTATATTACAGAAGCCCTGTGGGGGAAGCGAGAATTCTTTTTTTTTCTGGTGGTCCATTTTAAGTCCAAAATTTGCAGCAGTAGTTACAGTGCACTGCGTTTGTGTTGTCTAATGTTTTAACTTCAAAATGCAAAATGCAAAATCTAACATCAACAGTAGTAGTTACCAGTAGTCTCCAGCAGGGGGAGCATTCAACTGTTTCAGCATTCAAAACACAGAATATTTTTTACTTAGAAAAAGGACCACCAGAAAATGAAATTTTCTCACATGCCCCTCAGGGCTTCCGTATCATATGAAAGCAAATTGTAAAACATGTTTGAACTAGGAGAAGTTCATTAGAACCATTTAGATTTTGGTCATTTTGATTGCTACATTGCACCTGTTGATGTCATTAGACAGAACTATTTTTTTACCATTGACTTGTCTTTGATGTACTGGAGCAACTTCTCTGGCTCCTTCATGTCCAACCTATTGTCCTTCATAGGTTTGAGAAATCTTCGTTCAAACTCGTTTTTAGCCTTTCTGATTTCTGCAAGACGAAATTCTGCTTCTTGCAGGGAGGCCTGGAAAGACAAGCAGAATCAAAGAGAAAAAAGTGGGTGGAGGCGAAGATCCATTGTATAAGTAAGTGTGCATGGGGGAGGGGGTGAAGAATGTGTTGTAACCTTGTAGTTGTCCTGAATTCTCTCATATCTTTGTTTGAGTTCATCCTGGTCCTGTCGTGTCTCTGCTACTTCTCTCTGTGCCAAACGAAGTTTTTGTCCCAAGGTCAGCTCCTGGAGGCGATCTGATATGTTGGATCTCCGCCTCCTCCCACAAACCTGACAAGGCACACAAACACAAACAAAAAGATGTGGTTCTTAAAGGAGTCGGGTGCAGAGACATCATCTGTCCGGGGAACTCAATTAGAATCAGAATAGTCTCTTAGATTGTGGTATATCACACAAAAGGTCATTAATATGCAGCATATGTTTGAGTTCATCCCTTTCAGATTGTGTTTGGCATTTTTTCCCTGTATTGTCACTTTAAGCAAGAGGTGGATAGAGAGCACCCCATATGTAGAGGTAGTATCCTCGCCGCAGCAGCCGCAGGTTTGATTCTGGACCTTGGCCCTTTGCTGCACACTCAAACTGTCCTGTCGATTAAAGACAATAAAAGTCCCCCCAAAAAAATTCTTCATAGTATACAATTACAAAAAATAACAAAAATAAGTCTTTATTTAGCAAGTCGCAAATATGTTACAGTATATTTTATAAGAACTAAATAAATAAATAAATGCAAATTATAGTATAATCTGTTCTAAAAAGGTCTAATAAAAATTGTCAAGAGTGTCATGTAAAATCATAAAAATGTCATGTTGTAGTATGTAAAAAAATAGTATAACATCTAATAAAAAAGTCATAAAAACTTCAAAATACAGTATGTCATAAGAAGTCACAATGTAGACCGTTAAAAAAAGGTCATGGTATAGGAAGTAATAAAAAATATACCATAGTATAGTCTATATGAAAAGAAAAATGTCATATTGTATTATGTCCTCCTAAAAATCATAAAAATGTCAAAGTAGAGATTAATTTCAAAAATGAATAAAAAGTCAGAGTACAGTATGTTGTTAAAAAAAATCTTAAAATGTCATAATAAAATATGTTGTGAAAGATATTGTTAAGTATAGTAGATTGTAAGAAATCATAAGAATGTCTTTGTATAGATTGTGTTTTAAAGAATTATGACATTCTTATGGTGTTTTTGGCCAATTTGCGACATTCTATGCTATGGCGTGTCTCAGCATGCTATTTTATACAGTTTTCAGCTGTTTTAGGGACATGCCATATTTTGACGTTTTTTACCATACTATAGCACTGGTGTTTTCAGTGTTTTTTTGACATGCTATATCGTGGAGTTTTTGGCCATTTTTGCAACTTTCTCCGCTATGACATGTCTTTGCACACTAATGTAAGTGCTTTCCAGCGTTTTTTTGTGACGTCACATTTTGTCGCCATTCTATAGTATGCGATTTTTGGCCATTTCTTGGCCTTTGTTTCCACTTTGTATACTATGATGCGTCTCTACAACCTATAGTATGTCATTTTCAGCCATGTTTGGGACAAAAACTCAGGTGAAGAGAGGGAGCTGAGCTGTCAACCGATCACCACCTGGTGGTGAGTTAGCTCTGATGGTGGGGAAGGACGCCGGTCAGACCTGGCAGACCCAAACGCATTGTGAGGGTCTGCTGGGAACGTCTGGCAGAGTCTCCCGTCAGAAGGAGTTCAACTCCCACCTCCGAGAGAGCTTCGACCATGTCCAGAGGGAGGTGGGGGACATTGAGTCCAAGAGGGCCATGTTCCGTGCCGTGTTGTTGAGGTGGCTGATCAGTGCTGTGGCCGTAAGGTGGTCGGTGCCTGTCGTGACGGCAACACCTGAACCTGTTGGTGTGGACACCAGTGGTGAGGGATGCCGACAAGCTGAAGAAGGAGTCCTATCGGGCCAAGCGGAGTGCAGCTAGAACGACTTCCGGACGGCTTTGAAGAGGTTCTGGACCACCATCTGGCGTCTCAGGAGGGGGAAGCAGTGCTCTGTCAACACTGTGTATAGTGGGGACGGTGCGCAGCTGACCTCGACTCAGGACTAATGGATCGGTGGAAGGAATACTTCTAAGACCTCCTCAATCCCATTGACATGCCCTCAGGTGAGGAAGCAGGGCCTGGGGACTCAGGAGTGGGCTCTCCCATCTCTGGGGCTGAGGTTGCCAAGGTGGTCAAAAAGCTCCTCTTGGTGGCAGGGCCCCGGGGGTGGATGAGATCTGCCCAGAGTTCCTTAAGGCCCTGGATGTTTTGGGGCTGTCATGGTTGACATGACTCTGCAGCATTGCATGGACATCGGGGGCAGTGCCTCTGGACTGGCAGACCGGGGTGGCGGTCGCTTTTTTCAAGAAGGGCGACCGAAGGATGTGTTCCAACTATAGGGGGATCGCACTCCTCAGCCTCCCTGGTAAGGTCTACTCAGGGGTTCTGGAGAGGAGGGTCCGCCGTTTTTACCAGTCGATCTTCGTTCCTACCCTCACCTATGGTCAC
>NW_024611945.1:0-2164 GCF_008729295.1 Plectropomus leopardus
GGAAAAAGCAAGAAATATATTTAGATATAATATACTGCAATTCACAGGGTCTTTCTTTCATCTCTTGGCCTGTATTTATTATCTAATTGATTCATATCATTTTTATATCATTTTTTAAATCCGTTTTTCAGTTGGATTGTGCTCATGTCCAGAAAATCCTCTGAAAGGACAACAGTATTCTGTGCTTTTTTTTAATTTCAAAAAAGTTGCATGATGTTTCTAAAGCCATAATCAAGCAGCCCTACTGACATCAGTTAGTACTGTTGCAGATATTAAAAACTATTAATTTAAATTGAATAAAAATCAACATTTTGCTACTTTCACATGCAGACCATACTGAAAACATTTCTTAAAACAATTTAAATCTACACTTACATTTAATGTTTTTTGTGGATGCTTATTTCTTAAGAGACAAACAATAAAGGGTGCCAAAGCAGAGCTTAAAGAAAGTCCTCGGGTTAAGAAAATCTTGAACCAAAAAGTGCAGGGGTCAAAGTGAACGTATTATTGTATCTTTTTCCGTTGTACCTGGTTGTTTTGCCTGTTGGGTCCCAACAGGAAGATAAGCATCCGGCGATAAGCTGAGTGTTTCAACAACAGCTGACAAGGGCCGCATCCCTGAGAGAGAGAGAGAGAGCGAGCAGAAAAACCAAACATATTGTCATTTTACTCGATGTTTGCACTTAAAAAAAAGTCTAAATCTATTTATTTGTTGTTATTTGTTTATTACCCTCTGAGCGAAGTTACTGAAGAGGCCAAAGTACTGCGCACAGTTTTTCACATTTTCAGGAACATCTTTGTCAAGTAAGGAAAGCAGAGTGTCGGTCAGGTTGTCCAGTCCAGGGTCTCCAAAGTGCAGCGCGCTCTCCAGAGTCTTTTCAAGGATGGAAGCGACCACCACCCTCACCTCCCTGACACTGCACTCCAACAGACAAACCCTGAGGAGGAGACGTGATGAAAATCATCAGTAACAGTGTTGACAATGATGAGATGACAAGCAGAGTGAAGAGGATTTAACTTGATGTATAAACATCCTCATTGTATTTTGAGAAAGACCCAAAACTATTTCTTATTTTTACCCATACCCCTTGTTTTCAAGTGCCCCTATGCTCCTCAGAACGGGGTTGAGAGGGTTTTTGGTTGAAATCTTTCCCCAAATAATGGGACAACCCTTCAAAATCCTGCTGTCGTCAGTATCATAAGTATCATAGACGGCATTCACGTAAACAGGTGGGACTATGGTCATAATGGTATTATCACAGTGACGTCTGCCATTTATCTGATGGAAATGGAAAAGCATGGACTCTTGTCATTTGTTTCACAACTTAAATTTCAATCAAACAAGCTGTTAAATATATTTTAAAAAGTCAATAGCTCTGCAGGCTAATAGCAACTTGTGCACCTACCCTGTCAGTCTGCACTGATATTAGGGGAATTAGTTGACTTCGCTGCTGGACTTAAATTTTGGGCATCACTTGCCATGAATGGTAATATGTGAAGATGCAGGTCTGTCATCCACAAATCAGCAATAAAACGTGACATTTACCGACATCAGCATACCGTTAGCGTATGTTTTTTAGGCTTGTTATAAAGACAAATAATACATTGAAACAACATTAAACTGAGATAATACGATTGTTATCTTAATTCTCTCTTTTTATGAAGAAAATATATTTTTGGGTTTCTTTCGTTGCTCTAGAGCCATCTTGCCAATGATTTCTCATAACAGTCAGTTAGGAGTGAGTGTGTTTCTCTGGAAAACCTCTGCTTGGAGGGCCATGTAGGACACCCTACAGCTAGACATAAACGGGCAAAACAGGGGAGTAAGGGTTAAGTGGTCGGGGTGATTGGGTTGAAAAACAGGAAGAGCAGCAAAAAAAACCAACATTTTGCGTGAGGAAAACGCATGCTGTTGTGCTGGCGGCTTTGGCCCGAAGACACACAGCTGAGTGGGACATTCCTCTGTGGGAAGGGTCGTGTGTATGTAAAGGGGGCCGGGGTGTTCTGTTGTTCAAACGTCCGATGTGTGACAACCAATCATGTCTGAGGACCAAACGATCACCCCATGCCAAAAACGCTAAGTAGTGTAAGACGACACCTTTCTTGAAAACACACACACTTTGGTTAAGTGTTCTGGCGTTAAGTGTTTACATTCCACTGTGAC
>NW_024611946.1:0-1377 GCF_008729295.1 Plectropomus leopardus
GAGGCAAGTTAGATTTAGGACTTTTTAAGACTTTTTTAATGCCACTCAGAAGAAAATTTAAGACCAATTTTACACCAACCAAAATTGAATAAAAAAAGAAAACAGGAATCCATATTAATTGCTAAGGATTAAGGACAATTTTGCCCAAATATTTTCATATCATAAAACATGTTTTTTGGTGACATTCATGTGTGACAAATTTGGCAATGTTTTCATATTTAATAATAAAAAATAATATAATAACAATAAGTAAAACAAAAACAAAACATGTTACCAGTTATAAATTTACAATACAATGTCAGAAAAAAAGATTCATAAAATCCTATTTCTCATGTCTGAGCATTTTTAATATTTGTGAAAGATTTATTTTAGACATTTTAATACATTAAGGCCTTCTATTTTAGATGAATGTGTTAATGGACTTAAAAGACTTAAACAAGGCTTGTCAAACATTAAAAAATAATATAGCTATATTCCAGAAACTGAAAAGTAACCTGTACATCTACTAACTAGATTACTAGCGTAACTTATTTTCATAACATTACTAATGTTATGAAAAAAGTTCTGTGACCTCACTTTTTTTAAAGGCCCAGTTTTAGTTACGTGTTCGTGAAAGTTTCTGTTTTTATGATGTTTGATTTCTCTTTGTATATTCAATTTTTGTATTTGATGATTTGCAGCCCCGGAAAGTGGTTAATCTTTTAATCTTTTTTAAACTTGGAAGATCTAATTGACCTTAATTTGAATGGATATTTACATTTACATTTATATTTTAAATATGTATACATACAGTATGTACTGTCAATATATGGTCTGGCACTATTAGTCTATAATAATCTTACCTGATTATGATCTGTAAGTGTAAGTAAGTAAGTGTTTGACAATGTGCATTATTCTTTAATCCCTTCTAAAATTAAAAGTTTAACAGGGTGATTAACTCTGTAACCATGACCGGTACTACTTATACTATTTCTGCAGGTAGTGTATTACCTTAAAGGAGTTAAATGACATACAGCACCCACCACCTGCACATGCACACATGGATAAACTACCCTATGAGAAGAGTACTGATTTCTTCATTGTTGTTTTTGTTTAACAAACTGCATCCTCACCAGACCAAACTTAATTTTAAAAGAATTTAATTTAATACCTCCTCATATTATCCAAAGATCTGTGAATAGCCTGTCTTTGACTTCACTGCCAGACCACAGAAATAATTGGATTATTCTGCTGTAGCCACTCATTATCACAAGTCATGTGACAAACCTGCAAGCCAATCATGACAGAAACCTGCCAGCTGACCTCTGACCCCTGTATAAATAGCCATATTCTTAAGATGTAAGTCATAATTCTGTAGTGATAGTAATATTATTTTAG
>NW_024611947.1:0-4125 GCF_008729295.1 Plectropomus leopardus
CTCTGTAAATTTCTAGCAGTTTGCTTGTTTTCCCATGTTTTTGCAAAAGAAATCGCACCAGTTAGCTCAGAGTTCAAAGGGTTACTTACATATTTATGAAGACAATTAAGTGATTCACAAAAAAATGTGACGTCACTCCATGTTTCAAAGGATTAACAGGAAATCACGTTTGGTCTTCAAATGAAGACCAAAACAAATTTGGAAAAATAATTTGATTGTCAAATGAGATAAGAATATTTTAAAAAATCATTGAAATATTGCAAAATGGAAAAAGTACTACATCTATTTAAATATCTATGCGCCCTAATTCCTGAATGACCACTTGTGTTTTCTGTTGTTTATGTCTTGTAATTTACTCTTTTCTTCTCTTTTTTTGTACAGAAGTTTTGTATTTTATCCTCTCACTGCAATCAAGATGTTCTGGTAGGTTCTCTTATTATTATTGTTGTATTTAGGTTAACATCGCTAGGGAATATGTAGAAGAAAGTTTTATTTATTTATTCCTTTTAAACTTAAATTATTCAAAAGTAGCAGTATACTTTGAAATCCAGGTCAAGTGTCAAAGTACAGTTAGATGACATTAACCCTGGAAGGCTGAAAAACACTTTACCACATAAAGTTTAATTTGTGCAATATTATATGTTCAAACTTCTGTAATCTGCACAACACACAGTACCTCTTTTGAATCTTTGCTGCCTCAGAGTTTAAACGTCCAGTCAGCTGCTCGGGGAGTCACTCACGCTCGTATTGGAGTCAAAATGAAACTGTAAAAAGTTGTTTTGATGAATCAAAACTGCTGCATCTACTGGGTTCAATTTTCAGATTTATTTTGATTTGAATATTGTTGTGACAACCAGAGTTTCCGACTTCAGGTTCCCTCCTTCTGGGGGTCAAAATGTGTTTAAAAAAAATTGATAAAAAATTGAAATACCTAATGAGAATATATCATGACCAGATAAATAACTTTTATTATGTAAAGAGTTTGAGATATGGATTAAAAAATAGTTCTTTCCTGTTTACTTTCCACCATTCCCTGTAATTCTTTGTTTAATTTAGTTGTTTTGTTTTTTTTTGCAATGTTAAGTTACAAAGTGCTTGTATGGCTGTTATTATTAATATATTTGCACTTTTTCTTATTGTTGATTATCATGGAAATAGTTGTGTAACCTGTTTTAAGCTTCAAAAAGAATTAAAAGAATCATATAAAAGCATAATTCTGAATTGAGTCATCATAATGTACAATATCATTTAATTAGAACAATAGCAAAATATAAATTACATTGAATTTTTCGTTGCAGTCATGGGAATTTATGGGACATAAAATTAGGATTGTAGCCACAAAAACTTGAGGAACTGGACAAAATCAGATGCACATATAAGTCATTTTGTGCATCTAACCTGTAATTAAAAAAAGTCAACTGCAGCAACATCTTTTTTTTTCTTTTAATCTCAGATGTGGTAAAGAGAAACTGAATTGATTTATGTTTTTAATGCAGAATTTTTCCTGTCGACTGATCCAAGTGAAAAATCAACTTGTTGCATGTGGAGGATGCTGCAGTTTTTAAACATGGCCAGCAGGTGTCAGACAAACTGCAGAGAGAAACAACAGAAACACAGCACAGACATATTAGACTGTAAATTCACTGTAGTCTTCATTTCACTGAGTTTATAAATCAAGGGACCATGTCTGCAAAATTAGCTGCAGCTAGAAGTCCAGGATACCTTGCATCAGTTGCATTTTAATGTAATGCCTATTAAATATAACGCAGCCTACATGTATTGTCCCTTTCACTTTTTATTTTTGAGCGTTAAAACATCTACAGTATGAAGGATATTTTTGATCAGAATTTAAATTTAAAGTCCAAATAGAAAATTAAAAGAGATAAAATGAAAAAGATTATAAATTTACCTCTTTACTAGGATCAATCAGGCCATAATTAAACATAAATGGAAAGTTTAACTCCAGCCTCGGCCCTTTGCTGTATGTCATCCCCTCTCTCTCTCTCTCTGCCCTTTTCACACTTGTGCTGTCCTATCAATTAAAAAAATCTTTAAAAAAAGGTTCAATTTAAAACGTAATAATTGTTTTATCGATTACATTGTTTTTGTAATTGATGGGAGCCAACATTTAAATTTAAGTTGATTTTTTGCACAGCTCTAATGTATATGGTCTGCATCACATGTAGAAGTGAGGCGTAAACAGCAGTTTGATTCTGTATCATGAAACTCTGAATCATGAATCTTGTATTTACAGTTTGCAGTTTGATGGGAACTTTTTACGTTTTGGTCCAGTCTGTCTGTCAGACCCACCAAAGGACCCATTTTCAGACAAAGACTGCGGTACATTTTTCACATTATCAATAACAAGACAAGAGTTATTTTTAAACTCATGACTGCTGATGAAACCAAATCTGGGAAAAGCACCAAGACACAAAACAGACCAACAGGAAAAACGCACTAAAGGAGCGTCACGAGGATGACTCAGCACCAGTGAAGGACAGAAGAAGCCAGTTCCAGTGGCCCAGTTGGCAGACCAGTAAAGTCAAACGTGGCCAACACCACATGTCTCTCTGCGTGTGTCTGAACAAAACTGTATGCATACAGAGAGAGAGATGTAGCGGGGGATGAGGAGGCGGGATGGGACAGAAGAGAAGTGGGGTGACGTGGAGGAAGGTGGAGGATGATGAACAGGTGTGATGGAGGAGAAATGGAAGTAGAAAAGGAGGAAGACAAACAAGAAGAATTGTTGTGTAACAACCGGAAGTGACAGAGAAGTGACAATTCAGCCCACAAGGAAATACGTCCATATTGGATGATGCCAGTTTATGTTGAACGCTAACACTCAGTGCCAGTGCAGGAAGTAGTGTCGTTTATTATCAGAAAGGAAGGAGGAGGTGAGGGAGTGGAGGTCGAGGTGGTTGTTTGTTTATTATAAGATCCCCATTAGCTGACGCCTAAGTGACAAGCTGCTTTTCCTGGGGTCCGAAACAACATAACGTTACATTACAACAAAAACAAGCAGTCATAAAAGTTATTAATAATAATAATAGTAATCAATCAAATAAGTAAGCAAATACATGATAATAGTAATATTAATGATAATATAAAAATACAACTACTGTAACAATAGTAATCAAAAGATAATATTTAATTCACCAATTAATCAACCAATTAAAATTCCTGAGTAAATAAAATAAAACAAAAAAATCAACTCTTAATTCTTAGTTAATTCTAAGTCCTTAATTATCTTACTCAAATCAGCAAAAAACAACCAATTAAAAAAATCAGTTAACACACCAAATGCAAATAACCAACCAACACACCACAGCTGCTGAAAGAAGACAATACAGAGACATCATTGGTTTAAGCTAAACAATATCACTTGCAATCATGAGCCAAAAAAAAACACACATCGGCATTTGGCGGGTCGGGGTTCATATTCAGTTGATGTATCCATCATTCACCATCACCATCATTCCCAAACAAAAGCTGCTGCATGCGGATATTACACAAAGCCAGTGTCTTTCAAATGTTGGATTTTGATGAAAAAAAAATGTTTTGAAGTTCGGAAAGTTTTTTTGTTTTTTTTCTGAGAACAGTAACTATCTCATTGCCATGTTCTTGGAATAATGTGGCCTTTTTTCCCCTCAAAAATGAGAAAAGGCCTACCGGGCTGTTCTTTATTTATCAGAGATGGGGGGTGGCTGATTTTTGTTTTCTGTTATTTTATCCTCCCTAAAGCTACAAATATTTCCATATGAGCCTTCCTGAATCAGTAGTGTCATTTTTTGTGATTTTTATTTTGGTGGACCTGCAAGTTTGCCGTGTTTTATTGTACAGCAAACAAAGAATGGACGACTTCAGTTGTAAACGCATGGTCAAAGTGATTTGCTCCAGAATATTCCCAAAATAAGGAATGTGTTACATTAAATTGTACACAACTCTAATGTAGTGTATTGTATTGTATAGCATTGAAAAAATGAACTACATCAGTATAATATAGAACCTGCATATTTGTCATCTGCATATTTAAAATGTAATATCAAACAATTTTATTGACATAAACGAAAACATGTTGCTAGGGCAACATGTTTTTTATTTGATTTAAAAAAATTCACTGCTCAA
>NW_024611948.1:0-3191 GCF_008729295.1 Plectropomus leopardus
ATAACAAATATAGACCTAAATTTTTATTAAAATTTTTAAATTTTCTTTCAATCAACTCATTTATTAATCAACTCATAGTTTCAGCTGTAGTTGTATACATTTTTGATCCTTTCATCTATAACAAAATATCCTATTAAAACTCTCCTAAACTCTCCTTATGTTTTAATCCAAAAAGCTTAATTTGTAACTAAAGGTTTCAGGTAAATGTGTTGAAGTAAAAAGCACATTATTTCCCTCTGAAATGTGAATGGAGTAAAAGTATAAAGTGTCATGAAAAGAAAACACTCAAGTAAAGTACAAGTACCTCAAATCCATTATTAAGTGCAGTACTTAGTAACATTCCACCACTGGATGTATTAAATAGTGCAACATATCTTACAGATGTGTGCAGAACGTAAAAAGACGGATTACTAAGTGTTTCCCTGGACGGGGACACGATCAAAGCTAAACAAACATGCAAATACATTTTTATTATTACAGATGAGGTGAAAGCTGTTAGTAAACGTGACTGCTTATTTACATTAAAATTGTTAAAATATTACTGGAAATGAGGAGTGCATGCAGGTTCAGGTCTGTTAACTTTCTTAATATTAATCTGAACTTGCTGTAGTCATATCAAGTATAATGAGTTAACATTTTTCCAACATTGCACCACATGGTTAATTAATTATTTGATGTTAACATATCTGCATAAATTGGTCCACATGGTCCCTACTTGTACTCCCTGATCCTTGTCTGATTGGCAGGGATGTTTTATGATGGTGACACCCATGTCCACTCTGCCTTCAAAATGGTAGATGAGAGGGACAGATAAACAGAATGAGAAGGTCATTTACATCCTCGGCGTGCCAGACTACTGACGAAACCTGTCGATAAGCTGTAGACTGGACTGACTCCACAGACACCATGAGACTGGCTCTTCCAAACCCCGGACTGGAAGACAGGATCCCCTCTCATGGGGAACTGGAGAAAATGGAGAAGGAGGAGGCCGGGGACAGGCCCAAATGGGACAACAAGGCCCAGTATCTGCTCACCTGTGTGGGCTTCTGTGTGGGACTTGGCAACGTCTGGAGGTTCCCGTACCTGTGTCAAAGTCATGGAGGAGGTAGGTTTTTCTTATCTGGAGCTAGAAAGTTAATTAATAATAACTCAGTTCCAATAAGGGAAACTGAAAACCAGCACCAGAGATGCACATATGGTGTTTGCAAAAAGAGTATTATGATGCAAGTGTCATCAAATAGCAGTTTTACATTAAACCTTTGAATTCAGCATCAACATTGCTTTTTTGTACTACATTCAGACCCCTTTCACAAGCATTTAAACCTTTGAACTATGAGAAAATTGGTTTGATCTCTTTCAAAAAAAGGCCAAAAAAAAAAAGGCATCTTGGCGAGGGATGTCCTCCAAAAAGCATGGAATTAGTAAATTTAGAAGAATAATTCTTAAAAAGCTAGGGAAAAATTTCCAGATAACTACACTCAAAATTATTGTAATTCTAAATTATTATTTATTATTTTATAGAATCACTTCAGTTTTTTCAGTAGGTTTTTTTCAGGTAATTTTCCTGTTTATTTTTTTGTTTTGTTTTTTGTGTGCAAATTTTCAAGTACTTGTACTTTTTACTGATTTCAATTTCTGGGCCATTTCTTCATAATTTTCTTATGTTTTTGTTAAAGACATAAGGCTCTGGCATCAGTTGAAAAATATAAAACTTTAAACGATGGTACATATTGAGCAAACATACTCTTAAGTGACACTATAAAACCACGATGCACCATTATGAGCTTAACATCTGCACTTAAAGTGCTTGAGGTAAAATATTAACTCACAGAAGTGGATAGAGATTGCTGTATGAAGCTAACATGTTCATTTTACAGCAGATAACCACTGATGCGTTAAACCACTTATCATGGTCATTCTCAAGCTTTTAACACACCAACGTGATTAAGGTGAAGAAACAGTGACTAATGGCTTTGTGAAGGAAGTTATTTTTGCAGATTCCTTGAACTTTACCTTTTGACTGCCAGTGCAGGGTTACATGTAAACAGAAACTTGGCCTTTAGCTCAGGTGTTGCCCGAGTCATTACATATCAGATGACCCAGCATATCTCGAGTGAACAAACACTAATAATTATCAGCCAGAGCAGCACTGATACCAGGACAGTAGTTTTAGATTATTTAAAATAATTGAATACATATGAGGGTTAAGCTACTAATAAAGATTAAACACAAACAGTACAAAATAGTTAACAAACAAGGGAGACCCATTTTCATCTTAAACTTGCTGTGAACCCTCAAAACAATGCTGAGATAAGCTGAAAACCTTTCAAAGGAGGAAGTCTGATTTCCAGACAATCTATGTTACACTGAAGTCAAGGTAAAGCATGGGATGCCATTCAGGAGATTCTCCATATTAATCTCCCTAAGTATCTCTAAGTAATGACATTTACTTTATTTGAACGGCTCCTATGCCAAAATATATTAAAATGCAACAACTCTGCCCCAAGAATTCACAACAATTATTAACTAGAAACACAAACTGCAGTTCAGCTTTATCATATCAGCTTTTTTTAGATCGCGCCTTCAATCGGAAAACGTCCTGATAGCAGAGTGAACCTTCAGCCCTGAGTTTGCTTTACCAGCATCGACATGCACGATAATGAAGACAATAAAAACTCCTGTCAGTCCATTTTTGTCTTACCCTTATACTGTATGAGTTATCATTTCACATGATGTTGATGTTTTGACGGCGACTAAAATGTATTCCACTTTTGTAAGCTGTCCTAACTATGTGACCGTTCGTCGGATCGTCTTACTTTTTTTCTCCCGGTGAAAGCTCCCGGCTGTGCCGTGCAGAGGGGTGTCTCCTCTCCCTTCAGCCCTGGATATTGGGTGTTTTTTTTCGCCTTTGTGGAAGAAATCCGTGATGATAGATCTGAAATTGGGTGTTTTCCGTCCATATTTTATCCATATTTCGACGATAAACGCACATTAGCATCGATGCTAAACGCCATATTGGTTTCCCACAGTTCCTTTGGAGAGACGTCAGAGGTTTGTTTAGGTTTTGTCGTCCAATCGGAAGACTGTCCGACGCTTTGTATCCGCTTACGTATGCCATACGTCATCAGAAGTAAACTGCACTGTGATTGGCTTTATCCTAACTGTGTCTATCGCTCTTTGTTATTGGTAGT
>NW_024611949.1:0-1184 GCF_008729295.1 Plectropomus leopardus
TCCTTCTGCGTCTGCATGTTACGCTCGAGGTATCCTTCTGCGTCTGCTGTTGATGTTTCAGGATGCTGTTGGTGATGTCAACATGAGCACATGATGTGATGACACTGCACGTGCACGTTTAGGCAACAACAACACATGGCGACCAACACTGGGACGTCAACAAACATGCTGGGATCAGACAACAAAAGTCGACGGGTGCTGTCCGGCCGTCTGGCGACGTATCAGAAATGGTTTTGTCTGGACGCTTTCTGAACCGAAACCATGCAGTGGTGTATCGTACGGTCGTGAAAGGCGGCTTTGGGCATCGAGATCTGAAGTCTGCTGAAGTCTTTTCAAAAGCAGCGGTGAGAACGGGATGATATTTTTCAAAGCTGAGGAACCTCTGAGAAAAGCCTCTGAGCACAGCAGAAGAACAACAGATGTTGCTGCTCACAACAGTCTGGAGATTTGTCTCAGACCGGCCAGAGGTGGAAAACAAATTTTAGAAATACATAAAATATAAAAGAAATATTAAACAAATAAAGTCAAAACAGTAAAAGTGCGTAAAAAAGCATAAAACAAGTTCATAAGAAATAACAACCAAAATATGTGATAAAAACATCACATCATCTGGATGACATCACATCACCTGGATGACATCACATCACCTGGATGACATCACACACAGGTACGACCTCAGAGTTTCTCTGCTGGCTGCAGCTGAACAGGAAGTAGCGTGACGCAGCAGCATTTCTGCTCTCAGATGAGGAAGCCCGACTGTGACTTTATCTCTCGGGGCAGCGCGGCGTCTCATAGGTATCCCAGCATGCAGCGGGGCTGACAGGTCACTGCGGTGAATCGGTCATGAGTCAGCAGATTGACTGTAAAACCAAACTCAGAGTTCCCACAGTGAGACTCTCTTCTTCTTCTCCTGCTGCTGTTTGAGCTCCGACGTTACAGTTTAACCCTTTAAAACCTCGATTCTTTACGAGAACATAAGAAGAAGATAAACAGTAACTTTACAAGAAATAACCCACAATACTGGCAAGAAATTAAAGCTACAGGAAAATTACCCAGAAGTTTGTATAAAAGAAAAAAAAACAAACATAAAAATGAAAAAAGTGCTAAAGAATATTAAGACAGATGATTGTTCTTCGAAGAAAATGTGCTGCAGAAAATGTTTGAATAATTCTAACTGGACTTTA
>NW_024611950.1:0-1269 GCF_008729295.1 Plectropomus leopardus
TGACATAGAATAGCTTGTAGAGACATGTCATGGTATACAAACTGGGTACAATGGTCTAAAAATGCCAAAATCTTGTCATTTTGACACATCAAAAAAAATGGCCAACAAGGCAATAGTATAGTATGGCGAAAAAAGTCAAAAATTGACCGCTCCTAAAAATGGCTGAAAATAACATAGAATAGCTTGTAGAGACGTGTCATAGTATACAAAGTGGAAATAAAGGCCACAAATGACCAAAAACTTCATAATTTAGGATGTCAAAAAAATGGCCAACAAGGCAATAGTATAGTATGTCGAAAAAAGTCAAAATTTGACCGCTTCTAAAAATGGCTGAAAATGACATAGAATAGCTTGTAGAGACGTGTCATGGTATACAAACTGGGTACAATGGTCTAAAAATGCCAAAATCTTGTCATTTTGTCACATCAAAAAAAATGGCCAACAAGGCAATAGTATAGTATGGCGATAAAAGTCAAAATTTGACCTTTCGTAAAAATGGCTGAAAACGACATAGAATAGCTTGTAGAGATGTGTTATAGTATACAAAGTAGAAATAAAGGCCAAAAATGACCAAAAACTTCATAATTTAGGATGTCAAAAAAATGGCCAACAAGGCAATAGTATAGTATGGCGAAAAAAGTCAAAATTTGACCGCTCCTAAAAATGGCTGAAAATGACATAGAATAGCTTGTAGAGACATGTCATGGTATACAAACTGGGTCCAATGGTCTAAAAATGCCAAAATCTTGTCATTTTGTCACATCAAAAAAAATGGCCAACAAGGCAATAGTATAGTATGGCGATAAAAGTCAAAATTTGACCTCTCGTAAAAATGGCTGAAAATGACATAGAATAGCTTGTAGAGATGTGTCATAGTATACAAAGTAGAAATAAAGGCCAAAAATGACCAAAAACTTCATAATTTAGGATGTCAAAAAAATGGCCAACAAGGCAATAGTATAGTATGGCGAAAAAAGTCAAAATTTGACCGCTCGTAAAAATGGCTGAAAATGACATAGAATAGCTTGTAGAAACATGTCATGGTATACAAACTGGGTACAATGGTCTAAAAATGCCAAAATCTTGTCATTTTGTCACATCAAAAAAAATGGCCAACAAGGCAATAGTATAGTATGGTGAAAAAAGTCAAAATTTGACCGCTCCTAAAAATGGCTGAAAATGACATAAAATAGCTTGGAGAGACATGTCATTGAAAACAAAATAGAAATGAAGGCCAAAAATGGCCAAAAACTTCATAATTTAGGATGT
>NW_024611951.1:0-306 GCF_008729295.1 Plectropomus leopardus
GCTGTGTAATCTATAATTAAATAATAACAACAAAAACAATATGTTTTTAATTTATGACTCATAATAATTTCAGTTTTATACACCTTGCAGCAATGTGGAAATTTTCAACTGTTATGTTGACACTTTTGTTTTTGATATTTGCTTCTTTAAACCAGTGTTGTTCCAGGTGGTTTTGTTTGTGTACTGCTGCTGTAACATGAGTATTTACTCCTGGGTGCAAATAAAGTACTTACCTTCCTACTTACAGCCTGAAAATCTCAATTTAAGGTTCAAAGTTCACTTGAAGTGTGGTTAAAAGCTCTGGAG
>NW_024611951.1:406-1134 GCF_008729295.1 Plectropomus leopardus
TAAAAACGTTATTAAAAAGCGGAACCATAAACCCTACATGTTTTCACCCCGGACTCTTTATGCATAGGATCAAAACACAATTGACAAAGCGTAAAGTTAGACACGTTGCACCACTGTTATTCCGCTATGAATACTTTTAATTTTGTTGCAACAAAAATCACTCATTACAGTTTTTTAACAACTGACAAACTCAAAACAGTGTAACGATTATGAAGCATACAGCGTATCTTTTAAATAAAGGTTTACACAAATAGACCTAACCCCAAGAAGAAAACAATTATTACAAAAGTAAACCTCATTTAAAAAAGATTTGTTGTTAAAAAAAAATTAACTGTCACTGTCATGGTGAAACCTTGCTGCACAAAAAGTACCCAGTAATCCAACTCCATCAGTGATACTGCCACTAAACTACTAAATCTACTGCTGTGTAATCTATAATTAAATAATAACAACAAAAACAATATGTTTTTAATTTATGACTCATAATAATTTCAGTTTTATACACCTTGCAGCAATGTGGAAATTTTCAACTGTTATGTTGACACTTTTGTTTTTGATATTTGCTTCTTTAAACCAGTGTTGTTCCAGGTGGTTTTGTTTGTGTACTGCTGCTGTAACATGAGTATTTACTCCTGGGTGCAAATAAAGTACTTACCTTCCTACTTACAGCCTGAAAATCTCAATTTAAGGTTCAAAGTTCACTTGAAGTGTGGTTAAAAGCTCTGGAG
>NW_024611952.1:0-2693 GCF_008729295.1 Plectropomus leopardus
AAATGCAAACGCTAATTTAGCACCTGGAAGAGCAAATGAAGCATGAGCTCACATATTCATCTGGTTCCCAGCCAAGTGGAGGCCTGGGGGGAAGAGAGAAGCTACATTTAGTCACGATGCCTTTAAAAATAAATCACCTTGCCTGAACACCATGCCTTAACTTAATTTACCTTACCTTACCTTACCTTATCTTACCTTAAACCAGTTAGTGTTATCAACAAGTGGAAGCTTTTGTAAACCAGTAAAACATTTGTTAAACACGAAAACCTCTTAAAAACAAATAAAACCAATTAAGGAACAGTAATTCATCTTCAAAAACAGTATAACTATCAACCCAGTGAAACCTCTCATTAGCCATTAAAATGTCTTTTAAAGCGATATAACCTCTTAGAAACAAGTAAAACATGTAATGAACTATTAAACCCTTGTGTAAACCAAGAAATCCTCTTGGAAACCAGCTGAACTTATTATTAACCCAGTGTAACCTTTTATAAACATACGAAGCTCCTATAAACCAATTAAACATGTCAGTAAAACTTCTTTGTAAAATCTGTTGGAAACCAATGTTTATTTTTAGTGCCCTTCCTGAGACAGGTAGTGGAAATAAGCAGCAACATTAGTGATAAATGCTGTGAATTATTAAAATGGATACGTGTAATGCAATCCTCTAAATATACTATATTTTACCTTAATAAATACATATTATATGAAATGAAATGAAATCTCAAACACTGAAACAACTAACCATGACAAGTAAAATCTCTTTTAAAACTAGTAACTCTCTTAGACCAGTTGAACCTAGTGAAATCTTAAAAAAACAAAAAAACAGCACTTTCTTATAAACCAATACAACCCTTTTAGCCTGTCAATTAACCAATAAAATGTTTGATAAACCAGTAAACCCTATAAGAAACCAATAAAACATTTGATATTGCAGTTTAACAAATAAATCAACTTTGCTTACTGTTAAACCATTACACTCTTACGAACAAGTAAAACATCTATTAGACCATCAAACCTACTTATAGGCCAATAAAGTCTACTTTGAGCCTACTGATAACCTCTGACAAACCATTAAAACCTGTTGTAAACTACTAAAACCTTTGATAAACCAGTAAACTCTCAAATAAACCTATAAAACCAGCAGTAACTCAAAAAACAATAAAACTTATTACTAACCCAGTAAAACCTCTGATAAACCAATAAAACATTTTATAAACCAGTAAACTCTATTATAAACCAAGAAAACATCTCATAGACCTGGGACATAACAGCTGTTAAAAAAAATAATCACCTTAACTTACCTTACTTTTACACCATTAAACCATCTTGTTAACTTGTAAATCGTCCTTTGAATGTGTAAAACAAATCATCTTCGAAGTAATAACTTATACACCTGGTGCATGTTTGACGAACACACCACTTTACTTTACCTTGACTTACCTCACCTTACCCTGTTAACCCTGTTATCAAGTAGTAAAACCCTCTGACAAACCAAAAAAAACCTTTTATAAACCATTAAAGCCTCTAAGAAAGCACTACAATAAAAACCATTTTGTTAACTAGTAAATCATCCGCGTCAAACCGAATCATCTTGGAAGACCAGCGAAACATCTTGCAAAACCTATGATTATTCTGTGAAACCTCATAGAAATTGTAAAAACATCTGATAACATGGCGCATGACAGCTTAAAAAATGAATCACAATGATGATCAAAATGTTTGATAAACCAATAAAATGTTTGATAAACCAGTGATTAGTAAAATTAACCAGTAAACCATGTTTTTAACTATTGAAACATCTTATTCACCCATAGCCCATTTCATAAATCAGTAAACAGTAAAATTAAACAAAAAAGTAAAGACAGTAAAACAACTTAAAAACATGTTGCACAACAATTTGAAAAATGAATCCCTTTGACTTATCTTACCTTAACTATGATCTGGGAATCCATGTTATTAACTATTGAAACATCTTATACACTAATACAATAAAATCACAAAATATAATATAAACCTGATATATGACAGTTTGGAAAATGAATCATCAAAACTTATTGTAAATGGACTAACATTACCTGTAAACCAGGAAACCATCTTACAGTGAAACATCTTATAAACATGTACCTAACCTAATTATATTAGAAAACCAATACAACACCTTTAAAAGTAGTAAATCCCATGATTATTCACTGAAACCCCAAAGAATCTGTTGAAACATCTTTTAGGCGTAGTGCTTCCTTGCCTTGACTTCAAACCAGAAAACCATGTTATTAACTACTGAAACATCTTATTTACCCATAAAGCATTTGATAATTCAGTAACATGTTTTATAAACCAACAAAGTATTTGATAAACCAGTGAATAGTAAAATAAACCAGTAAACCATGTTATTAACTATTGAAAGGTCTTATTCACCCATAGAGCATTTGATAAATCATTTAAATGCTTGATAAACCAATAAAATGTTTGATAAACCCATGAATAGTAAAATTAACCAGTAAACTACGTAACAAACTATTGAACCATTTGATAAACAAGTAAACCATTCAATAAACCAATAAAAAAACTTCTAAAAGTGGCGCAACAGTTAAAAAAACTGAGTCACATAAATTTACTTTAACTTACATTTTCTAACCTATAATCTAATTTTCTAACATATAATCACATTTACTTTGACTTACTTGTTCTAA
>NW_024611953.1:0-1919 GCF_008729295.1 Plectropomus leopardus
GTCTGTAGATGTTAACTTACCCATATTGCACAAACTTAGTGAAGAAGTTGAGGTTACACAGGGCAGTGCTTGTTTCAAAAATTGAAGAACAATCCCAAAACAAAAGCTCAGCATTTTGTTTTTCCTGTGACTCACAGAACCCTACGCCAAATGTCCGCTTCAGGTGTAGCCACTAGAAAGATAAATTATGCAGCACATCTGCTCTGTGAACAGTCCACATCTGTTACGTATTCAGTGTAGCCAAAGTATGATATAAGTTGACTAGTTAGCTCACAACGATGCTTATTGGTTTGCCACTCAGACGCAAAGAGTTATTAGAGTACATCATGAACACTGGGCTTTAAGTAAAATATAAGCTGGCATTTGATACAACACAACACACAGCAGATGCTCTGTGCACACAGAAGAATAGTCAAGTTATGGTGTGTCGTTCCAGGGAATAATTGTGACAGAATTGCTGCTTTTCTGGACCGTTGATGCGCATCGATGCTGGGAAATAGGACTTGCTGACACGGTGATGCATGTGGCTGTGTGGGCTTTCATAGAAAAATGAGGGGTGAATGTTTTGACATGCATCATGTGCCATACATGTATTTCCCCTAAGGGTTTGTCTTTATTGCCAGGTATATATTAAAATAATGTCATCGTTTGTTATTACATCAAAATAGCATCATTTTGACAGTCAGTTTTAATTACTGCTGTCACAACATATTAATATTACAAATACATCCATGTTCTTTGTTCAAAACAGGAAGATTTTCTGACACTTAACAAGAGTTTTTGCAGAGGAAACTTTACGTTTAGAGAGATATTTCGCAGATTTTCAACCAGCTTTGAATCAGAAACAATGTGGACAGAATGTTTGGATGAACTTTAGTAAGCTTCCGTCCATCTAACCAGTGCCAAGATATCCCTTCTCCCCCGTGACGAAAATCCTCCAAATGACGTAATTTACGTCATTTGGAGGAGTTTCTTCAGCTCCAGCGCCATTGCTCAAACTACAGGCTGTACTTTCGCATTTTCATTTTGCCAGCCTCTCATGCCGCCAACAACGCAGAAAAAGAGTACACGGCTGATCAAGAGAGTTACCCACCCCTCTTTCTCTTTCTCTCAAACTTGGACTGGAATCCAATCATATGGTAAACTAGACAGTGCTGATTGAATATAAATCAAGATTTTGTTCCTCCACTGCTTACTTGTCCACTAAAATGTTTCCAGAAACATATTAAAACTCCCTGTTTACCTGTAATAGTGGGAGACTGAACAGGAAATGGGCGCTATGGTGTTATATTGCTTTCTGCACAGTGAAAATGGACGGTAAAACTAAGCAGCACTCATTGAATATAAACCAAGATTCTGTTAATGAGTTGCATATTTTTTGCTTGAATTTTTTTCAGAATTTTGTTTAGCTTACTGTTTAACTTTAATATGAGATAACCAGCCACCATTGTTTCACTTGGACCAGTTGGCATCATGTCACACATGCATTCTGGTAGTGTTTGGTTTTCTACCTCTTTTTGCATCTTTGTACTGCAGATACATCCTAGTTTTATGTGAGGACACTCTTGTATAGGTGAAATACTTTCAGTATTCGTGTGTAGGTCTTATGACTAAAGTAAAGAAATGCTTTGATAGACCTTACTAATGGAGATGGGGATCTCCAGAAAAATTCCTGGTAAATATAGTTGGATAGGTTTCTGCAGATCTTTCCCATACACTCTCTCTCTTCTCTCTCTCTCTCACAAACATACATCCTTTTTCAGGTGTTCTGAAATAATGATGCAATAAATGAGAGTTACTTTTTAGAATTTGGCTGCACATAAATGAATACATACTCAACATTATTTGGGCGCCTGGTAGCTTATCTGATAGGGCGGGTGCCCCATGTACAGAGGCTATGTCCTCGCCGCAGCGACCGC
>NW_024611954.1:0-4019 GCF_008729295.1 Plectropomus leopardus
AAAAAAGTGATGTAACTCCAGTAGTCAAAGGGTTAATCAGAGGCCCGGTCATTTGGGGTCGGGTACACTGTACCTCTGCTGGTGTAGATGTCCTCCGTTCCTGCAGTCTGACCGATCAGATGATACTGGTTGAGCCGGGAGCCTTCCTCTGCCACCACCACTGACTTTGCTGCTCCCTGAGTCCACGTGTAGACCACCTCCGAGACCGGATACGCATCTGTGAAATGACACAGACACACACATTTGAATTCTGCATCTGTAGCAAACTGAATATCCTTAATTAGCCATTTAAAAAATACAACTTGTTGATAATGAGTTTTTTTTTTTAAATTAAAATAGCAAACATTCGCTGCTTTCAGCATATTAAATGAGAGGGTTTGATGGTTTCCTTTAGCATATTTGATCGTGAACTGAGTTCATTTGGGTTTTCAGACTTATTCACCAGAAAAATTGTATTTATTTAATTTTAATCTCTTCAGAGAACATTACATTGACTTGCATTTATTTCCTGAAGACTCACCCTAACTCCTAACCTGAACTTTAACTAACTTACTCTAAACTCGACCCATGATTCCCTGTAGCAACATTACCAGGACATCAGTGCTTTACATTTTTCTGTTCAAGCTGTGTTTATGTCACTGTGTGTGGAGGCGTTCATGCATCAAAATTCTTTGTAGGCTAAAGCAAATCAATAATATTACGATGTTTGATAACTGAAATTCACTCTTTGCCGTCAGGACATTCACTCGACATTACACGTTGTGTGTCAAAATGGCGAACAAACATTTTGATTTCAACATCTGTGGGGTGCGTTCCCCATCTGTTTCTGCACACCGGGAGTGCACCGACCAGCTACTGTATGTAAAACAAAGACTTTACGTCTCATACAACCCCAGCTCAAAAATCCACAACTTCCACTTTAATGCATAAAGACAGATGTCCTGTGGGGGGTTAGAGTCCGTGTCAGTGGGGATCCAAGATCCTCTGCTCAGTTGCAGATGGGAAGAAACTGTTTTTTGGCTCGAGGTGTTGGTCCTGCGTGCCTCAGGGTCCTGGAGGCGTACAGGTCCTGCAGGGACGGCAAATAACAGCCATTCACCTTCCCAGCGCAGTGAATGTTAAGCCAAGACCGTCCTTGTCCTTGGCAGTGGCGGCAGCGTACCGGATCATGGTAGAGAAGTGCACCATCATTGTTTGGCCGGTTGAACTTCTTTAGTTGCTGCAGAAAGTAGATCCGTCTTTGATGACGAAGGACTCCGCAGCGACTGAGGAGTCACACAGGGTGACGGGGGCGGGTAAGATAGCGTATTTCCGGAAATCCACAACCATCTCTTCTGTCTTTAGAGTGTTGACCTCCGAGTTGTTTTGTCCGCGCGGGTCAGCAGATGGTCAAATCTCCCATCTGATGAAAGAGTTGATTCTGAGAGAACAGCCAATCCTTGAGCAAGACGCTGATCCCCAAACAGCTCCCCATGAGCGGAGGGTGAGACTCAAAGTCACTTTGGATAAAAGCTTCCACCAATTCAATGAAATGTAATGTTATGTAGTGGATCAAAACAAAATCATTTCCTGATTTCTCACACAAACACTGAGCAGCGTGCACACACACACACTCAACACACACAGTGCAGCCGAAAAAAGGGTAATTCCCCATGAGCCCGGAGAGGTGCATGTTTTTGAATATTATTTTCATGTTTTCTAGCAGCTTTTGTTGTTACTTCCTCTCAAGCAAAGATGAGTTTGATAAATGACATGTTACGTGAATGCAGTTATGTAAGAGTTACATTTTTAGTCATGTTTTCAGGTACAGGCACTCTGTCATATTTGGCTGCCCCCCATGATCTTTGATATCATAAAAATGCAACACGGACTCGCTGTTAAGCAGATAAACTCACATCGTTCAGTCAATATTTATTATTGTTATTTTGACAACCCTCCAAATTTTACACAGCATTCACTTTTGCATTATTCCCTTTCAGCTCGTCAAACTAAAAAGAAATTGGAAAAAGAAACAATATTTCAGTGCATGCTCAGTGACCACACGCAGCAGATACAGAGATTTTTATCCATAAAAAGTATCTAAAATATGAAACTCAATGCAGCTAGTGTTTTTATTTTGTATGTTTGTTTGTCTGTTTTTTGTAGTTTGATGAGTTTTATGATCTTTATAAGCTAAATAACATTTTAGTTATAGTCAATACTTGTTAGAAGGACAAATTTTTTTTTTTTTTGGTCTTTTCTTGGGATTTGTGAACAAAACACTGCATGAAGATATAGATCAGGATATTTAACTTGCTTGTCTGGGGGGCCACTTTTGCAAGATGATAAGAGGCCGGGGCCCAGTCGCAGCAGCCCCGCTCATGTCAGGTGTATGCAGGGTCGATTCTGGGATTTGAGGACACTCAGAGCTTAGACATCTGTCTGGGGTTGCTGGGTTGCTTATTTTAGGGCTCCTGAAAAACGGAGATTCAAACGATCAAGCAGAGACTCCTCAGTTGACTGAGAGCAGTCGTTTATTTTTGTCTTTTGCTCATCTGTGTGCTGTGCAGTGCACTTTTGGGGCTGTTTTGGTCCCCAGACTTTGCTGTGGAGTGAGCACTCCTGAGCGTCACACTATCTTTGGTGGAGGCTGCAGCGGACGAGATGCAGCAGCACAGAGACTCTGCACTGTGAGGCTCTGAGATTAAGTTATCTTCTCTCATCTGCTCAGAAGTGGTTATTTACAGCTCACAGCAGGTTAATAATTCAATTCAGTTCAAGGTAGCTTTACTGTCATCAAATTGAGGGTCAGACAACAATATAACAAAGGTTGCATTTCCTGAAGGATAAAAATATTTTAAACAAATAAAAATGACACGAAAAATCAGTAAAGTGCTATATGAAGTTTAAGAAGAAAGTGCAAAAAGAGCAGAGCAGCAGTACTGTGGCAGACGGTCACAATACGACCGTCTCTGGCTTTCGTTTCTTATCTAGTGTTGGCAAAAAAATGTTGGATATTTGCGATCTGTTGTTTACTTGTTTACTACATCACAAGTGTGCTGCTGTCACACTGAACGTAAACTTTGTGTGGAAAAATAAGACAAATCATTGAATATTCATACTGAACGGCTGAATCTGATCTGACCAACATAATGCTGAGTCGGGAGAAGCCCAATTTAATTATATTAAATCGATTTATTTTCATCGTTAATTAGATCAATACTTCAGTAAATTTAATATCATGAAACTGCTTTTCATACTTAAGTACAGTACATACCAGATACTTTCAGACTTTTACTCAAGTAATATTCTGATGAACCACTTTGAAGTTACTTCCTGGTCAGATTTCTGTACTTTTACTCAAGTATGGCTCCTCATTCACTGCTGGTGTCAACACATGATAAATAATATTACGGGAGAAACTCGTGACTTCCAGACCTCATAATTGCATGATATTGTGATCAAACGTCCTCCAGCAGTCGCAGAATTTGCTTATGGATACAAATACTGTAAACTGCTGGTCGGTGGTTCTCTGATCCTCGGCCTCAGAGATGTTACGAGTTAAGAAACGTGGCGTGGCTGTGATACAACACTTGACCTTTCGCCCACTTTGCTTCATTACGCAGAGATTAACTTGGTGTCACTGTTAAGAGCTCGTGTTTGGAGCTGATGTAATCACTCCGAGTGTATCACAATACGCAGATGTTAGCGATGGTGTGATGTTATGTGTGAGCGCTGGCACAGTTTGAGAGATTGCCTAAAACGATCCTACAGTGCGTTCGCTGAGGGCGTCTGGAATCAGCATTTCGGTCGCTCGTTTATTGTCGAAGCACAGCTGACAGTGAGGTTTAAATTCGCCTCTTTGATGTGCTGATAAACAAACTCAATACACAAACTATGTAATTCTTACAAGTTCATACTGAAAACAAGCCCCACGAAATACAAAAACACTCTGACTCACTGCCGAACAAACCGCACACACACTGTCGATGCACTGCAGCTGTGTGTGTGTGTGTGTGTGTGTGTGTGTGTGTGTGTGT
>NW_024611955.1:0-2905 GCF_008729295.1 Plectropomus leopardus
ACATTTATACATGTGCATTTATTTTAATATTTGTCGTCATCTTCCCTCTTTCAGATGTACCAGTGTTGCCTCATGTACAGAAGTATCTCAACTCAGTCAGGTACATCGAGGAGCTGCAGAAGTTTGTGGAGGATGACAATTACAAGTAAGAAGCCAAACTCAGATGGACTCTTTTTTAGTGGCCACGTTCTAATTTTGTTATTTGCTGCCTGCACAGTGCTCATCTGTGAGAAATTCACAGAAGACAAACTCAAGCTAATTGATTTATTGGTGTTCTTTATTCAGGTTGTCACAGAAGATTGAGCCAGGCACCAGCACACCACGAGCAAATGCCTCTAAGGAGGATCTTGTTGGTAAGTTGGGTGTTAGATGCAGAATCAAACCTGTTTATGATCTTTATTCTGTCTGTTTTTCCCAGTCTTTAAACCTGTCCTTACCTCCCACTCTTACCTACAGGCCAGGAAGCGTCAGCATCTCCTCTCTGCGGCCGTAAATGTATGGTAGCAGCTGAAGGAACCAAAGTCCCGGCCACGCCGCCCTCCCCCAGGAACCTGCTGCCCTACGGACACAGGAAGTGCCACAGCCTGGGCTACAAGTCAGTTTTAGTTTTTTTTAAATTATATTAGGTAAAAAAGCTGTGCTTTCATCAATAGGCATGTCGCGATACAAGATATTTAGTAGTCAATACTAGAAAAATTGCACAATTCTCATTACTCAATATCACAGTAAAAAAAAACAACCAATAAATCAGATTTACTTAAACATACAATCCTTTATTAAAACATTTAAATAGCATTTAACATCAAATGCAAAGTACTAATTTCTGTAGTGGTTTCATAAGATTTTGTAGTCGAGGAAGCAGATATTAATATGCACTAGCTTGCAGTATATTGTTTTTCTCCCCCATTGTTGTAGTTTTTTAGCACATGTAAGATGTGACGGCTGTTCTTTGTGGTTTGCTATTTGTCCCGCCCCTCCTCCAATTTGATTAGACGGGTGGGTAAAATGTGATGGTGACAAGCGCAGAGTTTTACCCAATGTTTAATAATTTTCAAGTCTCAGTGACCAGAAAAAAACATTAAATATGCAGCGCCCATCACACATTTCCCTGGTTTTACCTTAGTAAAGAATAAAAAAAATACCGTGGCCTCAGGAAAACACATTTTTTGTTGAGTTGGGGCAGAGCTGTCGCTGCAGCTGCACTCTTCCTCGCCGTCTTCCTCGTGTTGTTTTTTCATGCCGACTAGAAAACTTGTAAGCACATAAACTGTCCCTTCATATAAAAAGGATTGCATTGAAACTTGAGTACCATCACTTTTTCAGAATTTTGGCATCAAAATCGCACCAGTTTCGGTTGTTTTGACTTCTCTATTCATCAATCAATAATGCATCAATCTTTTGTTGGATCATGAAGATGATGGCCTAAAAACCCTTCAGAATTTATAAAACAATGTCATAATGCAAAATTACTTACCCCTGTCTTTTTTTCTACTGTGTCCTGTGCCTTTTATAGTTTTATCCATAAGATGAATACAGTCGAGTTTAAAAGTGCTACGTTCCCCAACGCTGGTTCTCGCCACCTGTTGGATGACAGTGTGATGGAAAGCCACAGTCCCACGAGGGGACAAGCAGAGAGCTCAACTCTGTCCAGTGGTATTTCACTTGGTAAGACAAAAACATCTATACTTGTTATCATGAGGCACAGTTTGTGTCTTTCAGAGTTTTTGTGATGATTTGTATGTGTTTACAGGGAGCAGTGAGGGCTCTGAGCTCAGTGAAGAGGTGTCTTGGCCGGCGTTTGAGAGGTAAGGTTACTTTGTCTGGGTCTGCGGTGCTTTTTCTTTTCATCACATCCACATGTAAGATCATAAATTCCCCCCATCCACGATGTGATTGCACAATTTTCAAAGCTCTGGCCTCAAGACACAAGCTATGCGAAACGATCGGCCATTAAAACTCACGCAGCGTCCAGCCTCGCTTTTTCAGCCTTGCAGCCAGGGCCGTCATGCCTCATCCCTCCACCGCTGCTCTCAGATGCTTCTGCTTCTGCGGCAGCCCGAAATGTATTATGAGCTTAACATTTAAATCCCCTAACCAGTAGTCCCTGCGTGCCAACAAGTGTCTGGAGCCACACTCTAGAATCAGCTGCCTGAAAATCTTCTTTCCAAAACTTCTTTAAACTGTTGAATAACCCTGTAAACACTCATTCATCAATTACTCCTCTAACCCAATGACCGCTCCTCCATCCAGCCCTAACCCATGCAATCTGAAGGGAAAAACAAAAACACCCTGACAGCCTTAACAGTGTCCCGTGCCGCCTATCCTATCCTGTCTTATCCCATTCTGAACAGGACTCGGTTCTATCACTCTCTGGGCCCAGTGACCCGTGTGGCCCGCATCCCCTACAGAGGAGTCCTGAGGCCCAGCAGGTACACTCATCCCGACCGGAAACCAACCTGACCTGAACCAAACCCTCTCTTATCCTCACTTCACGCCCCTCAGTCCCTGCCAGGGGCCGCTGTTTGCTGGTGCTTAGAGTGTGTGCGCGTGCTGGGATAATGTAGTGGTGGGAAAAGAGTGTGTGCCTGTGTGCCTGTGTGCCTGTGTGCCTGTGTGTGTGTGTGTGTGTGTGTGTGTGTGTGTGTGTGTGTGTGTGTGTGTGCGCGTGCGAGCGTGCGTGCGTGCGTGTGTGTGCACATGTGCGCATGAGTGCTGGTGAAATCACGAATCAGGTTAAGGGCAAAGGATCTGTTTGGGGTCTTCATCTTTTGCTGCGTACCATCAGTCTTTAATTCACCTTTTGCTTTCTTTAATTAATTGCATGTCTGCCTCACACACACACACACACACACACACACACAAACAAACAAACAAACACAAACACACAGAAGGCTTATGGTAAACC
>NW_024611956.1:0-4031 GCF_008729295.1 Plectropomus leopardus
AGCGGAGTGGACATGGCTGAAATGTGTTTATCGACACTCTATTGACTACATCTCATATTTCAATCAAGGAAAAGTTATGTGGCGATTGATATCGTTATCGTTTTATCGCCCAGCCCTACCTCACTGTGAGCCACAAAAGAAAGTAAAGTAGCTGCCAATCATCTGAGGTTGCTAAAGCACTGTACTAAGTGATTTGCAGTGGATCCAGTCCAGCTTTGCCCTCAAGTGGCACCAGTGTGTGGCTTATTCCCATACACAGTCATTTCCTGGACTTTCATCCCTCTCTCCTGGGCATCCTCCTCTGGAAGAATACAGACAGGAGCTGATGGTCTGTTGAGATGAGAAAGAGCTCAACACTGAAACACTCAGATCGGCGGGGGCCGTGGCAGAAACACATGCAGTTAAAGCTCTTAAATGAGCAGCAATCAAGAGCTTTAATAGGTCAGACTTTGTGAAAGAACTGGGATCCATTGTTAGTCATGGGAATGGATCCCAGTGATTGACCACGGGAAGATAAAGTGAAGCACCAAACACATCCAACATACCAAAAACATCCAAACCATCTGTAAAGTTTTTGCAAAAATGGCCCAGTTTTAGTTAGAGTGTGAAAGTGGACTGGAAACATAAAAGTAGTTTCAGATGGATAAACCTAAACTGAGTCGTGCAATAACAAAATTTTGATCATGGGTGGAAATATCTAGAAAAATATGTTCACAATAAAACTCAATCAGGGTCAAAAATCAGTGCTTTTAAAATCACGTCCAAGAACAGTTTTCCACCCAGCTTTGGGTCTCTTTCCAGGGACATCTGTGTCTGACTCAAACCATGGTGGAGCGGTTTGCCAGCCGCACAGCTGGTTTAGCAAATGGGAGCCATGAGGGCTGTTTAATAATGGGACGGAGCGTTGTGGGCTGACAGATTGAGGAGAGGCGGAGAAAGGCGGACTGAGTCATACAAAGATAATCTCAAAATAGGTCTGAAAGCATCAAATGACTGATAATGTCTCTCCTGAGCTACTTTCTTTTTATCAGGTTTCAGAATTGTAACATTACAACAGTAATCTTAGCAGTTTGATGCTCTGACGGGGAAACCGGTTTCGAAAAAAAATGCAAATCAGTTCAGTTTCAATTAACTAGTTTGGAAAAAATTAACTATTGTAGGCTGTGTAGGAAGTTAGTGGCACAGGTATTTTTGCACACTGTGGATTTGGACCCTGAGTATAAAGGTGCCTGATTTAGGCTGGGATCCTTCACCACCTCACTTCCTCTATCTGTGTGTTTTTAGACGGGTTTCCATTCCAGATTCATGCAAGACTTAAGACTGTGATATTTTCTAAATGTCGATAAAACACAATTGCAACATGACTGCGTTTCCACTGAGTGATGTTGTGTGACTTCTTCCAGTAACCATGGCGATGGATGTTCAAAACATGGGCAGGTTTATTTCTATTGCAGCCACTAGCCGTCATTATTTTTAATCCAAGGCGATGTAGGTGTGTTTTGAAAGCGATAGTGGAAAGACGAGCCCGTTGTCACTCTGCACTCGTCACATTTGTCTGCCCTGTCGGTGCTTTCGGAGTACGAACGTGGCTGGATGGTGACCGATGAGAACACACCCAGACAAAACCGGTGGTGTTGTTATTATAGATGGGTGGACACTGGGCGCATGCATCTGCAACGTACATGGGTGGCATCACTTAAGGACGCCGCCAGATGGAGCCAGTCGTGTGCGATGAGAAATTGTTCAGGAAGACTCTAACAGTGGAAACAGCTGATTGGTCATGAGAGTTAAATGTCTGCAACATCAGTACTTATTCAGTAATGGCATTTTCCATATTCTATTTACAGTAATGCATCAAGTCTATTTCGATAAAAGGCAAAAAACAACCTCCAGGGAACGTAGAAACTTTTTTGTGCAATTGAGGATATTTTATCAATTTTGATTGTTTCCATACAGCTTGTGCATGTGGAAAAATCTTCATGGAAACATGGCAGTCTTTCAGTCAGTTGGTCCACAGAAATATTGGACTGAAATTGATCACAGAAATGGTTTTAAGAGGATGCATCTGCATGGATGTTGTAAAGTTTTGTTATGCTCTGAGAACCCGAAACAAAATCTGAACACTCTTTACACCCTGAAGCAGCTTGTGGCATTTGCTTTTCTTTCAGAGCACAGGTTTTGCAACTCCCAGGTCTAAATATATCCGTCCAGAATCAACAGAACCTGGACTATATGTGTAAAACCCACAAAAACAAACCTGGACAAGGTACACAGCGTTTTCACGCATGTACTGTATGTGTTCAAAACAAACCCGCAGCTAAATATAGTACGAGGCTATTTCTCCCCATTGTGAGTGGAAACAGGCCAGTGTCCAAAAAACTCTCGGTACTTTTCCAAAAAGCCCTCCTTGTTTGGAAGAGGCTGAGGAATTTGGGTGTTCTGTTTCTATCATAAGGAAAACCTCCGACCCGAAACATTTGACCCCTGTGCAGAAAATCACACGTTAGAGAAGTAGTGAGAGCTTCTTTGCCCAGTCTTGTCCTCCTCGTCGCTCCAGTGTATTTCAGAATTCAAAAAGACAAACAGCTATACAGTTTTACAGAAAACGTATCAGAGTAGCCATTCTTCTGAAATGTTTGACCACCCTTTTCTGCCCTACACCAGTGACATCATCATAAACCTCTACGGCTA
Source organism: Plectropomus leopardus (assembly GCF_008729295.1). Lineage (NCBI taxonomy): Eukaryota > Metazoa > Chordata > Actinopteri > Perciformes > Serranidae > Plectropomus > Plectropomus leopardus. The sequence continues at coordinate 2,692 of NW_024611956.1, forward strand.
ATATGAGTAACAGGTTTCCTGCTTCCTGTGTTAATCAGACATCCTGGAACCTGAGGAATCCTGGCCTCCGTCCCACGAGACGAGCCTTCGACCCCCAGCTGAGACGGAATCAGTCGACAGCCACTTCCCTCCCAGTGTTTCCACTGACGTCACCATCCACACAGGACTCGGACAGACAGAGGAGGCGTCAAGTTAACTATTACAGCATCCCAGAGCTATGAAGTGCTGCTGCACACTCATGACGGCTGTCATTTGTTTTTGTGGAACCCTGCGGCGCGTTACGCATCAGAAGTCACAGAGCTGACGGAGCAACCACGACTGCCCAAATCATTTCCTTTCCACTAACCTGGGAGGAAATTCTGTTTAAGTAGTCAGACATTACTGATAATACTCATGACAGTCCGCTCCAAAAATACATTTTCAACATGTTCTGATCCCAAGTCAACTACTGCCACTTTAGTGGACTTTAGCGTCTTCTCCCGTGTCTGCTGTTGACGTTTCAGGATGTTGCAACCAGCATGGGTAGTATTTGCCTACAAAGGCATAGGTGGTTAGGTTTAAGCAACAAAAGCACATGGCAACCCACACCAGGATGTCAACAAAAGCACAATGTAAGAACTGGGCGACAAAAGTATGTGGAAACCAGTGCCAGGACATCAACAAAAGCAGATGGTTATGTTTAAGCAACAAAAGCACATGGCAACCAACAACAGCATGTCAACAAAAGCACATTGTAAGAACTGGGCAACAAAAACATATGGTCAGGATTGGGCAACAAAAGCACATGTTTAGGATTGGGCAACAAAGGCAATTAATGCCAGGACCTCAACAAAAAGCACATGGTCAGGACTGACATTTCAGCACAAATGCACATGGCAACCAACACTAGTATGTCAACTATAGCACATGGTTAGAATTAAGCAACAAATAAATCGCACACAAGACTTCAAATGCCAAATATGCTTAATCTGTCTACTGAAGGGATTCTCGTGACTCAGTGCACTGAGGACTGCTGTGTCCACCAGGACAACACTCGCTCCTGCTGGTATTGATAGGCAGTTTGCTGGCCAACGTGATACAACATGTTAAATCAGAGTGTTTGGTGTCACAGAGCTATCTGTGCATTAAACGACAGAAAATGAACGTGACATTCCTCTGATATCTTGGTAAGAAAATCATCAAATTTCACAAAAAGTTGAAACTCTGAACCACCATTTTTAAATTGCACAATGAGACATGAGTGCATAATGGAAGCCTTTCACATTTGCCTACCAGAATATCTGCTCAGCTGTTTGTTTTCTTCAAATAGTTGAGCAAGCACAACACCCACCCCCACCCAC
>NW_024611957.1:0-4118 GCF_008729295.1 Plectropomus leopardus
ATCGATCGATCTGATCAGCTGTGATCGGACTGACCGATCAGCCTGCCTCTAAAACTCCTTACTTTTACGCTGCATGACTGCAAGCCTAAAACAAGCCACACAAATGAATTGCTAAGAGCCACTTATTCAATCTTCATTTGTTTTTTGTGTAATGAAAGGAGCTACTGATGTGGTGCATAAAATCTCTTGAGTGTTTCAGCAGACTATAAGCCAACTGATTAACATTATTGTGCTGAACTTCCCTTTCTCAAAACCCTCTACCCACAAACACAAGATTGTTTCATGTCAGCTGGACATACCAACATTCTTAAGTAGAAACATACTCCATGTGTACTGTGCTATATACTGTAATTGAGGCCAACTTTCTTTTTGGCACCACCTCTGCTTTCTGCAAATTACTTCCTCCCAGCTGTCAACATTGTAAGAGCGACTGTAACTCTTTTTTTTTTACTCCCATTTCTCTTATCCCCCCACACCCACATCTTTCTTCCTCCTCTTCTCCTCCTTTACTTTCCTTCTCCACATGTCTTCACTGGGAGCTGTGAAACCACCCAGTAACGAAAGGGGAGGGAAGGTAAACATACAGAAAAGGGAACTTGATGTTAAGCCTCAGCACACAGTCCAACCCTCTGGACTGAGTCCCACTCCCCTGACAGGCTGCTTGCGTCATCCATCTGCATATGTGCTTTTCACATACACACACCCATGAACAGGGTCAATCCAAGAGACAGATATAGTAAGTTAATGCATACTGACAGCAACAAGGTTAATACAAATTCATCTAGGTGAACATTATTATGTATTACCACATTATTATGTAAATTGGTCAGAAAAGAATCCAAAAGTCTCAGTGAGGGCACAAAGCAAAGGAAACCCTACAACATTACATCATGGTATTTGACAGCTCTTATATATATATCTATAAATCAATCACATCAATGCAAAGTGACTGACTGACATAACAGTAAACAATTTTTGAACACATTTTTTAATGTTTCCTAAAAAAGAAAAAAAGGAATTAAGGGTTTCCCCAAATATTCAACAATTCGTGGCAGCCCGTCATGATTTAAACATCTGCCACCTCGTATTGGGCGCGCATCATGCACACCACACTCTCAGACCACACAGTATGCTCTGGGCACAGACAGAGAAGCAGAACGCCAGGCACAGTAAAACTGAAACCTAGCAGTTCACTAGATTTAAAAGTTTGCTTTTTCATGAGCTGCTTCTCTCATACATCAATATGATCAGCTCTCTCCGGATCAACTGATCAATTATCCACCCGAGACTCTAACTGCTGCAGAGGGGGAAAAAAACTCAGAAAAGTCCCTTTTGCACAAAAATGTCCAAATTTAGAGAGCGGGCACAAAATTAACTTAAAAAAAGGGACACACAAAGGATTTTTTAAATTAGGGGAAAAGGTCTGAAATTCTCCCAACCTATAAGAGCCCCAGATAAAGTGCCAAGTGTGGTCGACTTCATAGTAACAGAATGCAAAAGGTCCTCTGTTAAGGCCTCTCTCTAGTGGAGCTTTCGGAAATATGCACCACGGTCCAATTTTGCCTCCCACTGACGTCAAAGCCCTATTAAGGCCAAATCAGCCCAGCAGCAATGCCTCTCTTGCCCCTTTTATTTCAAGGAAATCACCCAGCTTTTTCCAAAATATCTGCTCTGTTGATTCTTGGCCAGCTTGAGTGAGCGTGGATCGGGATGTCTGTGTGTGTGCGTGTGCGTGTGTGTATGTGTGCGAGTGTGTAGCTGTGTGTGATGACATCACTAGGGGTGCAGAGGGGAAGGAAGTTGGAAGGAGAACATGTTTGGAGTTAGACAGAGACAAGACAGAGCCATATCTTATTAATTACCCTGCAAAAACATTCCAGCCTTGGAGAAAGGTTAAATGCTGGCTTGGCTCAGTTTTACTACCGTCTCGCTTTTTCCATTCCTGTGTCAAACGGACAGAGGCACGACATATGTGTAATGTTTCAATCTCAACATAACCAGATGAAATTTTTTTTAAAAATTAAAAAGCCATCAACCTAAAAAGTAAAGTACGTTATTTTTCACATTGCAGTCCAGGAGGTCAGAATCAGCAGGAAATTGGCTGAACTGCTATCAACAAAGCACAAGTAAAACTGTTTTATGACAAGATGACAAAAAACATAAAACAAAAACAGGAAAAGGCAGCTGTTCCTCTGACTTCAGCAAAAACAAGTTTGTAACATTAAGAGATGACAGAGCAAGGGAAAGGCCCTGGAAAAAATGACTTTCAACTTGTTCATTCCATTCAGGACCACAGAGTTCAAAGCAGGGCGTGTGTCACCAACTTCTGTTACAGTAATAAGGACCCAGATGCATTCATGACAGCTGACTTCACACTGAATTGTTGCATGTGTTTGAAGTTGTCACAACCAGTGAATTTGCTCGTAGTAGTGAAATGTATTAGGATCCGGTTCAACTTTTGTAAACAAAAAACAAATGTGGCTTTCAAATTAAAATAAAAAGAGTCTTTTGAATTATAATATGACAGAATGGTTGGCCACGGACATACCAGAAGCTGTACTTTTAGCCTGTGGCATTTCTTCTTTGAGTTAAAATTGCAATGCAAAAGACAGTTATTAATCACAGTTTTTCACCAAGGCCCCAGAAGTGGGCCAGCATGTGAAGCCAGTTTTGACGTTACCGTGTGACTACAACTTTTGGGTTCTTCATGTGATGCCATTGGGCCCAAAAACACTCGTTTTTCCATACAGACTTGCATAAATAAATCAACCATAAATAAATAAATAAATCAGTATATTTTCTGAGTTTTCAGCGTCATAACCTATACAAAAATAACTCGTTTCATTATCGGGAATTGATCCATTCGGGTTCGATAACATTCCAGTCAAGTGGACGAGTCTTGCAGAGTATTACAATTAAATCTTTTTTTTTCCCCATTCAGGTTAGCAGAGAGCTAAACATGATGATCGGTGCTCGGCCGGCGAAGCCTCTACTGTGCTTGCTCAATGAGAAGTAGATGTATGTGTTTCAATTTTATACCTGGGAAGTCAAATGTTTTTGGCTTCCTAGAAATGAAGCCCCCGCCTTCAACACTGTATCCAGTTCTGTTTACATCAGTGTTTTTTACTCTGTGGGCAGACTAGCTTAATAGGGAGCGATGTAGTGCTAGCTAACAGGATAGCGTGCTAGTTTCTGGTACAGGAGCTATAAGACTTTGTAACGTTTCCTGAACAAGAACCACTGTGGTACTAAAAACAAGACAATGTTAAACAGTAAAACAGTGCAACAAAAGAACAGTCATTAGGTCAGAAAACTGAGTAATGTCAGTTACACATCAATATGGCTCTAAAGTGTCTAAGTCAGAATCTGTTATTACTTCATTCAAAAGTAACATTGCCTCACCTTTATAACATCTACATGTGTGCGGCATTAGTTTTTGTTTCAGCTGTGACCAACAAAGTGTCCAGGGATGATGTTTTTCTATAGGCTAGCCCAGAAGCTAATGCACGCTGGTTCCCTTGTCAACAAGCCTATGGGATTTTTCTATTGGATACTGCAGAAAAAAAGCTCTGTGGTAAACAAATGTTCATGATACTTTTTTTTGTTCAGCAAGATAATCTTCACAAATGAACACCACTTTCAGGATTTTTGAAGCCCAAATGTAATCGCAAGAAGTAAAAAGCTATTGCTAGGCTAACACGAACTACACAAAAGTGGAGTTGCCACAGCTCGGAGGCTGTAAAGTCATGTTCGGCACGGTCCAGGTTAACGTTGACGTTCTGTAGTCTCATTTAGCAACCGTTCTTTTTAAGACACACAAAAGCTTCAACTTTTGCGAGTGGAGTACTTACTGACATATTTTATGTAGTAAAACAAAACATAAATGTCTCTTTGACTTGTGTTAACGGCAGACCTTCTTAAAGGCTTCTAACCGAAAATTTTCGGTTATATCAAAATAATCGATTTTTAGACAAGGAAATTGAAACTGCTGAAATGTTTATGGATGTGGGTTTAGGAATCATTCCTGGAGTTCTCTATTAAGTAACCAAACAACAGTTGCATTAACTACAATTATTTTGTAATAAATATTGATCCATGTTTTTTAATGGGCTTTGCCA
>NW_024611958.1:0-6784 GCF_008729295.1 Plectropomus leopardus
CCCCATCAACCCTTGGGCCCGCATATTTGGACGGCACGTTTTCTTTCTGGTGATTTCTTTTTTTCCTGCAGAGGTCCAGGCTTACCCCCAAATATCTTCAAATTCTAGAAACACTGTTGGTTTTTACTCATCACACTTTATTCTTGCAATAAGTTTTGCTTCATTCTGCTTTAAGTCCTCGTGTTATTTACAGTTTGTGAAATGAGTTTGAATATTCGGGCATTTCTCTGATGTGCGGACCTTTAACTGGACTGGAGAAATCTGGATTCAGTGTCTGGACCAGTTGGGAACCACTACTTTAAAGGGTTTAACAAAATGCAAAATATTAAATAAAAAATAAGCTGCGTGGCTGATAATGACTGTGACTCTGTCGCAGGTCGCTGGAGCTTTCGGGCTGCGCTGCAGCAGCGAGACGGACATGTCATCCGCCGTGTCACGACACGACGGCGCCGGGCTCCTGATGGAGCTCCTGACCCCAAAGTGCCGCCCCCGCTCGCCCCTGAACAACTCCAACAGTCCTCTGGGGCGCTCCGGGAGCTTACGACGCTCCCGCCACTCTCCGTCCAGCTCGCCGTCCATCGCCGCTGACCGTGAACTGAGCACGCTCCTGGGGATGGTGACCCCTGAGCACAAAGAGGCAAGGACAGCTTTTCTATCACCTGAACTTAAAAGTCCAGGACTGTCCCCTCAGACACTGAGGGTCCCGACACGCAGCTTCCCCCAAAACCAGCAGCCTCACGCCGCCTCCACGCCTTCTTTGAGCGCACAGAATCATACAACCGCCACTTACCTCAGCGATGATGCTACGCACACTCGAGTGAACGCCACAAGTAAAGTCAAAACTACCTCCGATTCCAACCAGCAACCCAACAACAGCAAAGACAGAACGCTTTCGGACCTTCAGTCTGGTTCCAGGAAAGAACTCGCTAGAACAAACAAAGCTGATCTGGAGTTTAGTGGACGCAGCGCCGGCGTTGACGAGGAGCCCGAACGCAGCGCCACAGGAAACATGTCAGTGGTTTTAGAGAAATGCACGCTGGTGCCTGAGCTGAAGGTGTTCGACGAGGTCGGTCACAAATACACGAGTCGCCTCCATGAACGGGACGATGTGGTGATCACAGATCTGGAAGATGAGGAGAGATCGGAGTCACGGCGAGAGGAGGAGGACGGACGGGAGGACACGGTCGTTGTTTGGTGCGTCACGGGTGTGTGCGAGGTCGCTGAGGACCTCGCTGACAATGCACAAACTCAGCAGAATCAGAGTGGGAGTGACAATCAGGTGGCAGTTTCTGCCCCAGCCAATCGCACGCCTTCAGAACCTCAGCCGGCCAATGAGAAGCCAGTGCCTGTACCCATCAGCAGCCAACCGGTGCCTGTCTCCCGCTGTAATGACCCGTCACCGGTTTCGTCCTCAAGGTGGCGCCCAGCAGAGCCTGCATCGCCGCCAGGTGCGTCTGAGGAAGCGGGCGATCATTTAGATGAAGCAGAAGGTTCCACCAATGAGAAGAGAGACGTGGAGGTCGTCCAAGAATTATCAAACGACAGGAGCAGAAACGAGGTCACTTCCTGTCAAACAACCAATGAAAACACAACTTCTTCCACCAATAGGAAGCCGGAAAGTTCCTCCAAATTGTCCGCCAAGAACGTCCCTACCTCTAAATCTCGACCCGCCGCGACAAAACCTGGCGGCGATAAAAGCAAGCCGATCCGCACTCTCACCAGCTCCGAGAACCAGGGCATGAGGCGGGTCGTGCCGATCTCCAGGCCCAGCCGAGGGGCTCCGTCTCTGGGCAAACGCTCCGAGAAGCCTCCCGGCCTCCAGCGGGGCTCTTCCAGCACTGCAGCAACAAACGCCTCCAACCTCAACACCGCCTCCGTCCGGCGAGGAGAGCGGCCGTCGACTGCGCCTTCCTCCCGGCGCTCCAGCATTCAAAAGCAGCCGGACCTGAAGGAGGTTTCAGGTACTCCGAACCAGGACTTGCAGAGGAAGCCATCCATCCGGAAGCCATTAACGAAACCGAAACCTCCGCCGGAGGAGAAGATGTGTCGCTCCACGCTGCGGGCGCTCGCCTTAGGAGGCAGCGTCAGCGCTCCTGTGACTCCTTCGCACAAAGCCGCCACCCCATTGCCGCTTCCGGGTTTTGCCCGGAGCACTGCGTCCTCCTCTTTCAGACGCACCGCCCTCGCTCCTGCTGCTCCTTCACCCCGCACCGCCTCTGACTCCCCGAAGACCTCCTCCTCTGTCGCCACATCTTTCACCCGAACAGGCTCGCTAAGAGTCTCCGCCACCTCCAGATCCTCCGATCTCCACAGCCCGTCCTCCTCCTCCACGCTGAGGAGGACTCAGAGCATCAGGGCGCCTCCTCGCTCGCCGCTCCACGACCCACAGGCTCCCCCTAAAGGCCACAAACGCAACGACAGCGGCACCTTTTCCGACAAGTCGACCCACTCCAGAGACTCGGGCAAGTCCAGCAGGCCGAGCTGGAGATAACAGGAGAAACGAGGAGTCCAAACGGCGTCTCCTGCTCTGTCCGTCTTTAGTGGACGTGTCAGAGGACGCATTCCAATATGAAGTATAGACTCCGATTTATGCGGGAAAAATGGAAAAGCAAAAATATCAAGTTTATTTGAAGACATAACGGAGTAGTCACTCTGTAATCTCAGTGCGATTAAGGTCCGTAACTAACACGTTCGTTTTTTTATATTGCGTTAATTGCCGGCCGACATTCCCGCCTTTAAGAGGCTGAACTGGGCTCAGTTTTAAAGCTGCACTGGTGATACTGGTATCATATGAAACTAGAAGACCTGAGGAATCCAGTGGTACCAACCAGGTCGTGTTAGCCTCTCAGTAACTAAATAACGCTTTAAATTTAGGCTAAATTTTGGCGATGTAAAAACGGTGTGTTTATTTCACGGGGTCCCTTGACCTCTGACCTTCAGAAGGAAAACGGGTCTGTGGGTACCCATGAGTCTCCACTTCACAGATATTCCCAAATTATGTCAGTCCCACGCAGTGTTTTGCTGTCATTTGATTCCTAATCAAGACAGTCTGGTAATAATTGCTTTACCTCGTCAATATGGACTTCATAACTGTTTCGTAATGCAAAATAAAAGAATTGAAAACGTGATTTAAAAAATGCCATAAATCCCAATTATCTTTTTCAATTCAAAATTTTAAAAACTAACCCTTTGACAGCCCAAGTTCCAGTTTAAAGCACAGACACTCAGTACGTTAACGTGATGAAAACCTGTAATTTCTGCAGTGTTTCTGGTTAATTTTGACTGAATCTCATCTTTTTCTCGTCTCTGATTTAACTTTATTTCAAATCTTAAATTTGATTCTGCACCTTTAACGTCACTAACCGAGCTGAGGAATCTCTGTACGTGTGGCCTGATTTAAAATAAAAAATCATTGTATTTAAAAGAAATTTAGATAAATCACAGAGAATCGTGAAGTTTTGAGTGATTAGTTTAGACGACGAGATTTTTTTTTTTAAAAAGTGTCTCTGATTCAAACCAACAGTGTCTGACTGACAGGAAAAAAATCTGCAGTGCCAACTTTGTTCATATGAAGATATTTGTATGTTTATGTATCTTTATTTATGTATGTAAGAAGTTAATATTTGATATATAATAATATAATCTACTAATTAATAAAGTGTTATTCCTTCAACACGCTGCACTGTTTGTCTTCACCGAAAATCATTCAATCTTTTTTTCCCCCTTTAACACCTTTAAGACTCATCAGCCCAACTATTATCAGAAACTGAAACTAAAATGAAAATACACATTAAACAAAATACTGTTAATTAAAACAAAGTAGATTACTTGAAAACAAAAGTTTTTTTCTTTTGATAATTGTTAATTATGTTTTGGAATCAGCCATTTGTTTCTGAGAATTAATATAAATTATTAAATAGAAATAAAATTTTGAGAAAAAAATTACAAAGTTGGCAAGCACAGCAGGTTTTGGCTTCCGTACTAAACTCCCTTTGATGATTATCATCCAGGGAGATCCCTGAGTCTTAAATTAACTTTGACGGGTTTCTGAAGAAGTTAACAAACTCAGTCAGTTCCTGTTTCCACAGTCAGGAAAGCTCTGCAGAAGCAAGCAAGAAATCATTTTTCCTATAAATCAGTTTTCATGTCGCAATTTAAAGACAGCGACAGTATCTCAGCGCCATGCAGAAGTGTTCACCCCCTGCTCTTTTTCCTTTTTTATTTAGATTTGTTTTGGTAATAAGCCTAATTTGTTGCATCAAGTCGAAGTCGCAGGGGCATCGCTTATCAGTATTTTTGTTTAAGAATTTTTTGTTTTGTTTTACCTGACCAAATTCAACTATTTTGTGTAGATCCATTACAAGAAAAACTTTAAAATGCAGGTTTTTAAAGCAACAAAATCAGAAAAACATGCATAAAGTTATATATCTCCATCTATAATGATTTTTGGGGGATTTTAGGATATTTCTTAAATTTTTTTCTAGGTTATTTTTAGGATTTCATGATATTTCTAGGATTTTAGGATGTTTCTCAGATTTTACAATATTTCTCTTATTATAAGTTGTTTCTAGGGTTTTAAAACATTTATCTGACTTTGGGACATTTCTAGGATTTTAGGACCTTTTTCGGATCATAGGATATTTCTTGGATTTAAGGAGGCTTTAAGAATCACTATATTTTTATTGGTTATTGGTTGATTGCCATCTGGCACCCAGTCAGGGGCCCTTATTTGGCCCTTGGGCCACATGTTGAGTATCAGTGAGTCATTTTATCATTCTTTTTAAATGATTATATATGGTCTATTAATTCTTTGCAGGACAGTGAGATTTTTCCGTCTTTGTGGCTGAAACACAGAAGAAAAGAGAAGGATTTTAAAAATAGAGAATGAAAAAAACAGTTAGGATGTGACTTCACTGACAAACAATGACATAAAACTGAAAGAAACATTTCGGCCGTTCTACTTTCTGTTGAAATGGAGGATTTCCTCTCAGACCTGTGACCTTCAGATATATCGCCAACTGTCTGACAACTTCAGAGTATAAAGAGGAAATGAAAATCACAATCTAATGCTGACAAATCTGATTCATTTTCCTCCAGAGAGGCAAGCAAGTGTTGTGTCTCTGTGCCAGCTGTGTCTTTATTGTGTCTTTGTGTGTCTTTGAGGTCATTTTGTTGTTCTGTTTCTAGTCAGTTTGAGTCCCAGTGAGGTCAGTGCATGTTATTTTTTACCCTTTGAAAGCGGCTCAAAAAGAAATGGCACAAAAATTAGCAAGAAATTAATGAAGTAAAAAGTTGCAAGAGACTTACTGGAAAATTTGCACAAAAAAAATAAAATAATTTTTTTTAATTTTTAAAAAGAAAGAAAACACGACCTGAATAATACAGTGATACGGATAATCATATCTCTCTGGATCATAATTTTAAATATATAATTAAGAGCATTTTAACAACAATTAAAACTCTCATATTTTTATAATATGGGAAGAAATGTTCTACAAATTTCAAAATTAATAGATTTATAAAACTTGAAAACCTATATTTATAGCTAATTATCAGAATTAAATATTTACAGAGCTGTTTTTTGTTTTAATTTTCTTTTCTTTTCTTCTCACTTTCACGTCATTTCCTTGTAATTTTTATTAACTTCTTGCTAATTTTGGGTTCATTTCATCTTTATTGCTTTTTTCAAGTTTCAAAGGGTTAAAGGCTTAATTGAAATTTTGCCTCTCAGGGAGCCAAAATATTATACCTGGTAACTTCCATGCAGCTACAGCGGAAAGAAATGAAATAAAATGAGATATTTTCCCTTATTTTACTCTCAAACAGTGGATTTGGGGCCCCGAAAGATTTAACCACTGATGCACACGTGACGCATACAGAGCCGAATGTTCCCCTTCCCAAATTTATTTTATTTCCTAATTAAAAATAGTTCAGACAAAACTTGGCTATAATGAAATGTTGGATATGCCCTTCAGTGTAAAGTACAGTCATATCCACTCCTGCTGCTTTACGTCATCTTCTCTTGTTTTTCTATATTTCCCAAGTGTCTCCTTCATTATTGTAATCACTTTTTTCTCGTCTCTTCTTCCTGTCATGTTTCCCATCTGTGTGTTTGCCTCCAGTGTGACACAAATATACACGTCAACAGAGCTTTAAAAATAATAATATGTCCATAAGATTCATTATCGTCTCTGTTATGCAGCTGCTCTCCTCCTCTGGAGCTCCTGAGCGTCAGTTTTTACAATTTGTGGCAATTTGCATTTATACACCAATACTAATACATACTTTTATCAATGTTTACAGAGAAACAACAAAACAAAAATGAAGTTCCAGATGTTTCATACACTAATAATCATTGTATTTATGCCAACACACACAACAAAAACAATGTTGCAAACATTTTATTCACGATACTTATCATACCTTGGTTTTTAAATATGTTTATATGAAAACAAAACAAACCATAAACGGACCAAAAACAACATTAAAGTTTTTCATACACAAAAATCACAACTGTTTTACACATGATTACACAAACACACAAAAAATCTGAACATTTCCAAATAATGATCATACATCAGTTTTACATGTATTTACGCTTCAACAATGGAAATAAATAATACAATTTTTAAAAAAAATATTACTATACAGTATTTATCAAACCTTAATTTTACATGTTTACACAAAGACAAACACAGAAACAAAATCTTCCAAATTTTTCATACACAATAATTATCACACGTTTTATATATTTTTACACAAAGACAAACACGGAAACAAAAAC
>NW_024611959.1:0-1482 GCF_008729295.1 Plectropomus leopardus
TCAGTCAGAGTTGTTCATTTTTGGAAAATTTCACAGTTTAAACTTTTGAGGGTTTTTTGTACCAGTTAGAGCCGAAGTGAAACCATTCAACACAAAGACAACACTCACAACATACAGAGATGTTCGAAGTAAATTCCCATACCGATGAAAGTTTTGGTCTTTTCATATACATCTAAAACATGGTTAAGTACCTCAATTAAAAATCAGAAAGAAAACTCCAAGCCACTCTCTTAAAATGTTAAAATGCCTTTACTGATGAAGGCTTTTATACTGAAACGCATAGGAGTGTGTTTTTAAGGTTCATCATGACCATGCCGTAGAAATGCTTTGGAGTTTTCTCTCTGATTTTTATTCCTAGTATATCCCCACACAGACAGCACTTCCAACAGACTGACTTTTGCGTCCAGGAAACTCTCCTTTTCTTGCATTTTTGATTTATGGTTAAGTACCTTTTCAGTGATCGTACCATCATTCTTAACACTAACGAACAAAGCATTCAACTGCCACTTTGCCATTCACAGTCTAGAGAGAAGAGTATGACGAAACAGCAGCACTGATAATTAAGTCAAATACCAAAGTAAACAAAAGCAAACCAGAAAGAGAAAGAACACGCACACAAAACAAAGGAGAAATGAAACTACAGCAAGAAAAGCAAAAAAAGACTGAAAAAAATGTAGTATTTTAACCAAAAACAAGATCAACCAAAAACAAGACCAAAAGAAAGTAGTTCTCACTCCGAATTGCTCAAATACATCAAATCAGCCCGTGCTTTTGGCGTGCAAAAAAAACTCGCAAATTGACTTGATTTCTTCCAAAAACATGGAAAAAAGAAATGATCCAAAATTAGCAAGAATTTTGTAAAAAGTACCAAAAAATCACCTGAAAGTTAGCAAAAAATAAATAAATAAATCTAAAAATTCTAATAATTCTGTAAAAAACAACTTAATGAATATATCATTCTGATAATTATGAATAAAGTACTCTGGATATTTCCCATTGCTTGTTAAAAGCAATTTCCTAAATCCACTAATTTCTCACAGTTTGTGAAACATTTCTTACCAAGTTGTCCTGTGTTTTTGCAATAAAATTACACCATTTTGCTCAGTGTTTAAAGTTTTTTAATAAAAGGCGTCTGAAAGCAGCACACAAAAAAAAAGCGATGTCAGTCCAGGTTTTAAAGGGTTAACCGAGTGTTATTCTCATTTGACTCTCAGTGGAAAAGTGCATAAAATGTCAAACTATTCCGTAAAAATAGGACTGTATAGACAGATTAATCTCACTTTGATCATTTGCCTTTAAAAACGCCGTAGAGCGTCTGTGGAGGTGACGTGGTGGGTTTCATGTGAATTAAGCCTCATCACGCTAACTGTGAAATTTTTTTAAAAATACATATTCTTTTATTCATGCAGTATTTTTATCGTGTTGGGATGTGATGTAGATGTGATCACTGTGAAGAGATCAGTGAATTTAATTAGAAACTGT
>NW_024611960.1:0-5220 GCF_008729295.1 Plectropomus leopardus
ACATAAGCCTCATTCCCACCGCACAAAAAAGCGTCTGAGTTTTTAATGCAATTTTCGATCGGCATTCACACCCAGATCAGTTGACTCTGCAATAGACACAGGTTTTTATTGATGTCGCACGAACGCCAAAAACCTGCTGTAGCTGTGATAGTGATTCATCACTGATGTCAGCTATTGTGTAATGGAATCATGCTTATGCCATTTTAAACAGATTAGCTCTAAACAACAATATAATGTAGATGGATATGATGATATATATTTTTTGTTTTTAGTGCAGAGTATAAGAGTCCAACCACAATGAACTGCTTTGCTTAACTGTAATGGCACAATCAAACATAGCTGAACTGGAACAACTATAAAAACCCACCTCTGTTGCTGTTGGCGCCCCATGTTGGTGACTGAGATGGATCTGAGAGACCCACATCATTCTTGGCGTAGATCCGGAAGTGGTACTGTACCCCAGGAAGGATGTTGTTGGCTGTGTATGTGTTCGCAAACAGGCGGTCTGCTACAGTCTTCCACACTCTGTTGTTCGAGTCGTGTTGAGACACCACGTAGTACAGGCGGTCGTCGAGCTCCTGGTCCGGAGAAGGAGCCCATGATACCAGTAACTTGCCGTGGACTGTTTGCTCCAGCTCCACTGGCCCCGGGATCTTGGGTTCATCTAGAGACAAATACGATAAGATGCAGATTACATTAGTAAGAGAGGAAATAAATCTTTTGCTAAATATTGCTTTCTTTTGGAACAAGTCTCATTAATTTCTTAGTAATGAGGCAGCTTTGAAACCTTATTTTACCGCACCGGAGAGTCATATTACTCCTCTATGGTTTTTTGACAGAACTGCATTTGCATTTGACAGCTGTTATAAATTAATCAAATCCTACTGCATGTTACACAGTAGGAATTATGTCTCTTGTTCCATTTAGAAGTTGTTCACTGTTAATTAGGGTTTCACACTGGGTTGCCAATACATCGGTGTGCCATTGGCATTTAATTGGCTAGATATTACCTAATTAACGTTGTCCGGTGTTGATATAATTGGTGTTCGCCTTTAGCCAGAGGAACACAATGCGAGCAATTAAGTTAATTTCTCATTTCGAACAAATTAATTCCTAATTTAAAGACTTAAGGATTTTGAAACTAACACACAGTTCTTATCAGCACAAAATAATTGCCCCAAGTAGTTTCAGCACAAAAATATCACACTGTTTCCACAACTTTTTTTGCACTTACCATTATTTTTCCTTACCTGTGACTCTGACCTCAACGTCAAATGAAGCCTCCCCCACAGAGTTTTTGGCTATGATTGTGTAAATGGCCGAATCTGAGCGCTTTGATGAGGGAATAACAAGCTGAGACATTCCCTCTGTATTGATGATATTAATCCACGGGGATATTGGCTCATCATCCTTCAGCCAAGTGATCTGAGGTGGAGGTTCAGCCTGCAGATATCAATATTAGATAAATGAGATCATATGCAGCCATGTCACAGCGAAGTAAACTCATCACTCAAGAATACGTCATGCTGCATTGGGGCAATAAAATACGAAATGTAATGACTCGAAAAGATAGATTTAGGATTCACTCCATGGAAGAAGGGCTCAGTATATGTACAAGGTTTTAGGCTTCTTCATACCTCATAGCAAATTTTAACACGTGCAGAATTTCCTGCTCTGACAACAATGAAGTCCTCTGGGTCCTTAAAACAAGGTCTCACTGGAAGAAAACACATAAAACATGAAATGCAGACAGGGAACAAACATTGCTCTGGATAGCAAAGTTTAATAATTAATACACACAGCGGAGGAAGTTTACTACTTACTGTTGGGATTCTTTGCACACACCATTGCGGAGGGGGGGCTCAGGTCTCCTGCTCCTGACTCATTGATTGCTGAAACCCTGAACTCATATTCTGCGCCCTCCGTGACATCTTTAACTGCATAGTTCACATCTGAAATGGAAATTAATAGTATTGCAGGATGGAAGAAGAACTGCATTTCCTTCAATCAAAACATGATAGTGCGTTTTTTTTGGTCTCACTCCCAACTTTTCAAATACCGATGCTTGGTCAGTGGCCCTCATCGTCAAACAGACACACCGAGGTACCCGTCAGTGGCAGTACGAGATGCACCAGATGGCGGCATTTGTTTTTGATGTTACTGGAAACTACTGTGGCAAAAAGACTGAGAAACTCTGCATAGAGTGTATTTGTAGTGGCGTCAAAAAACTCTGGACTTTCAGCCATGACACCGCTGTTTGTGTCCCATTTTAATAACATAGTGTGCTAGTATGTGTAGCAGGGGTGGGGAAAAAAATTCATACAGTGTAGTAAAGCAATATTTTGTGTGGCAATATTGATTAGTTACAGGGATGCCAAGTGACACTTTTTTCTCATCTAAATTATAAATATCACAAATGTAGATTACATTTTTTGGAGACTAGTGGAATAATTTAATCAACTGTTTTTTTTAGTCCACTAGAGTTGTTATGCTTCAGTAAAAATGATTGAAATGAGTTGAACAGAATTAAAACTTCATCTTATCAGATAAAAACAGATGTTGTCAAAGTTTTCCTCTGGGGCATCCTTTCCAGTTGGAAAAAGGGAATCAATAGCAATATATTTTATTGCAATACTTAGCATATTGCGAAGTTCAAAATGGTAATAATATGCAGCGATGCAATATCGTATTGTCGGGCCTTTGAGGATTCCCACCTTTAATGTGTAGCGTGCTGTGCTTGTGAGTTATGTCACATGACTTAAATCACATGACATTCAATTATGTTAAAAACAAATGTACGTAATTTAAGCCAAACCATGATGTGTTTTGAAACCTAACCACATGACTTTGTTGCCCTAACATAAGGAAGTAAACCTAAAAACCTGTTTTAAAAAACAAACTAGTGTAGTTTACTGTAATTATTTTGAGAAAGAGACTGTGTGCATTTAACGTGCAGAAACTGTACATTTACTGTGAAAATGGAAGTTCATTTTGAAAAGACACGACGCAGGTACAGAGCGAGAATTGACATCCCTGAGCATCCAAAACTGACGTTAGAGGAGTGTACAGTGCGTCATATTTTGAGGTGTAGGGTTACTGACCAAGCGTCTGTATTTGACAAAGTGGGAGTGAGAATTTGTTGGTTTCTGACTGACCTTCAATAGGTTCATTAAGTCCATTCAGGGCAATCCACTGGTTTGTGTCCTTCTTTCGTTTCTCTAATTGGTAACCAATGATCGGTACTCCTCTGTCGTCTTCCGGAGGGGTCCAGGTCAAGGTGATGCAGGTCTTAGAGGCACTCACCACTTTGGGGGCACCAGGTGGACCGGAGAGTACTAAAGAATGACAAGTAGTCGAATTAATCTAGTGAGCTCATTATTAATAATTAAGAAGTAATTAAAGGCGTGAAATATATTCAGGACATCCACATGTTATCCCTGCAGGTTATTAAATACTATTCCTCTTGGAGGAAGAGCAACTATTACAGCAATGATAAAAGGTGAGCTTTCTACAGTGACTAAATAGTGCCGGTGACAAACGATTTGAAGCAAAACTATCCAGAGGCATTTTCATTTATTACAACCTGAGGGAGATTAACATGGGATTTGCAGAGGAATGCTAAATGAGACTTCTTTTTTTCCGCGCTCACTCATTATGCCAGCCATAATGCTATCAGCTGTCTCCAGGGCGTCGCTGAGGCCCTCTGGGTTCTCTGCGTATATGCGGTAGCTGTATTTCTTTCCATGAGTGACATTCCTGTCTCTGAAGGAGGTCTTGTCAGCCGAGACGTCCCCTAGTTTCGTCCACAGACACTGTCCTGCCTGCTGCCGTTCTATAATGTAGTTGGTGACAGCGGAGCCGCCGTCGTCTGTAGGAGGGCTCCATTTAATCTCAATCATAGATGAGGTGGTCTCAACCGTCTCCACTGGACCCTCCGGCGGACCTGGGCGATCTGTTGCAAAAAGATGGTGTTAAACCTCAGATAAAGTGACAAAATGTGATGCTTAGACAGGCGAAAATATGAATGTAAAAGAAAACAAAAACACTAGGAAGTCCATCCTGTTTTTCCCCGCTTATCTCGTTAGATTTTCTTTTTTTCGTACCGAGCACAATAAGCCTTGATGTGGCCTCCGCAACTCCAAATGGGTTTTTGAGTTGAATCTTTATTTCCCCTGCGTCTGTCCGCAGGCAGTCTCTCATCAGCAGACGGCTGTGATTGGGCTCCCTAACGATCTTAACTCCTCCTCCGTCTTTGATCTCGGTGCCGTCCTTGAACCAGCTGACCACCAAAGACTCCTGAGGAGGAAAGGGCATCTTGAAAGCAGCGTTCTGGCCCACTCTGATGATCACAGGTTTGGAGAACTTGTGAAGGTCGTCCGGGTCAAATTCAGGTACGTCTGTGAGAGACAGTGTAACTCAGTTTAATGTGCAAGACCTGCTGTGGCATTTAATATATGTTCTACAACAGAGGGGAGTAAATTATACCTCCGACAGTGACCTTTCCTTGTGTACTGAGCTCCCCTGATACAAAGCGATAAACTCCAGAGTCGTCATCATTGCAGCTTTGAATTGTCAGCTTGTGAGACGTTCCATCTTTGGTTATGGTGACCCCAGCACCTGAGCTTAACTAGAAAAGGGAAAGACAAAAACTTTTTTGTATTACTATACAAAACATGCAAAAACAACCCCCAAAAAACCTCCCATCTAAAGACACAACTTTTTTTTTTTACTTTGCTCTTCTTTCAGCCACAATTTACTCTGAATATCAGATAAATTCTGTCACATGTACATATTGTAAGTTAATTCATGGGTTTTACCTGCTCGCCGTCTTTGAACCAGGTGCCGTCAGAGTCTGTGCTCATCGTCACCGTTAATTCGGCAGGCTGCCCACGAAGAGCATAAATATCCGAGAGTCCGCAGGTAATTTCAGGCTCTGGGCAACATAAAACAAAGTTACTCTCCATTTTGCATATTCATGTGTAGCAGCTTTCAGTCAAGCATATGTGACGGCACAGTGGTGCAGTGGTTAGCAATGTTTTCTCCGGTTTCTCCAGCTTCCTCTAACAGTCCAAAGACATGCAGGTTAGGTTAATTAGTGACTCCCCATAGGTGTGAATGTGAGGGTGAATAGTTGTCTGTGTGTATGTGTCAACCCTGTCGTAGTCTGTGATGTCTCCTGTGATTTATGTGATAGTTGTCCTTTTCATAAATAAAAAGGTC
>NW_024611961.1:0-3088 GCF_008729295.1 Plectropomus leopardus
TGAGAATTATATTTTTGGACCTTTTTCCCTATTTTTTAATTATCTCTTGTAATCACCAACAGCTGATTTTCAGGCCATTTTCTCCTCACCTTTTACAATTTTCTGCAATTTGTTTTGCAATGACCTCTCTTTCCAAGTTGCTTATTGCCCTTTTCCTGTTTTCAAACCAATTTGCTCAAGTCCAAAGGTTAAAATACTTGTGAAAGGCGTCTGAACGCAGCACAAGAAGAGTGATGTCGACCCAGTTTCAGAGGGTTAAACTAACCACAGAGGGACGAGAACTCCTCGGGCTGAGCGTAGGTCATGACAGCAGCCAGCGCTTCCCTCCAGTTCTGCAGGTCGCACGTCTTCAGGATGTCGTGCCAATCTTTCATCACCACGGCGCTGATCAGCTGCAGCACAAAAACCAAAGGTTACATCATCGGTAATAAACTCTCAGTACCTAAAACTCTCAGTAAACATTCTTACCTTGGTTATCTTGCTGTGCGTTTTCGTAAAATACTTCCTCTGGGTTTTCTCCAGCAGCTCGGCCCCTCCGGCGATGGCCAGGATGATGCTGTCTGCCATCCGGTTGTCATGGAGACAGAGCTCCACGGCGCCCTCGAAGTCTCCGGTCAGCAGGGCCTGCGTGATCAGCCCGTCCACATCTGGCAGGAAAACAAACAGTCAAACACCAAATGTTCATTTTTAATCTGTTAGTGCTTTCTCTCTGCTGCTGTGCGCTATAAAAAATCCTTTTAAATTACAATAAACTACTGACAGCTTTAGTTACTTTACAGTGTCAAAACCACAGAAAAAACCCCCCAAAACAAAAAACTTTGGCTCCAAAAAGCATCAAGATACATTTTTTCACTGTATTTTGAAAAAAAAAAAAGCAAATTACTTACTTACTTACTATATTAACTTTAAATGTATTACAGTATTCTACAGTAGAGTTTGAGGTACACAGGGTAATATTGGGTCCAAAAAGCATCAAGATTTACACTGTTGCTGTATTTTAAAAAAAGTACATAACTGTTAAATTTGGCTATATTTTTACGGCAGTAATTTTTGCTCAAAAACAGTCACCTCTGTGTTTTATTATATTTTGAAAAAAAGTACAATGCTGCTCTGTATTTTTACAGAAGTTTGTTACAGTGCAGGTTTACGTCATGACTGCTGTTACCTTGGCTGATGCTGAGATTGACTCCGTCTGTATTGGCCGGAGTCGGAGCAGGAGCAGGTGCTGGTGCCGGCTCCTCAATGAGCTCCTCAACCAGAGCTGGAACTGGAGCCTCGATGGGCTCCTCCACTGGAGCCAGGACCTCAGGAGGACTGAGCTCCTGCTCCGCTGGTGCTGCCGGCTCCTGAAACACCAGAGAAACATCCCATCACGTCTTAGCTTCACTCTTCTCCTCCCTTCATTTGTTGCAGGACTTATTTGAACATGCGATCTCCCCCCTCTGGCAGAGAGCTGCACTGCACAAAAGAGGTCAATGTGTGCTTACGATGTCAGCAGAGCTTTAAGCAAATTTTTATTTCTGGATCTTCATTAAGAGCGCTACTGAAATATATCAATACTGTTCTGTTAGTCTTTGCACCACACTGTCAAAGTGCATGCTCTTAAATCGTGAAAGTTTTCATTCACTGGCAGCAGATGCTTCTCATCCATCAATCTGATCAACTGTGAGCAGATCGACAGATCAGTTATCCACTGCAAGAGTCACAAACTGCTGCTGAGGAAAAAAATAACTCATGGAGAGCTCTGTCTGCGCCGGCCCAGAATGACTTTTCCCCATTGACTTACATACAGGAGACGTTTGTAAATAATTTTTTGTGAGCGTCAAAATCCTCGTGAAAGGACTGACAGACGAATGTTCTCATTAACCAAACGTGCTTCAGTGAGCTCGAATTAACCTGATCAACTCAGTCTTAAAGTGAAATGTGAAAGTTACCAAAATCACATCAAAAAAGTAGCTTGTGGACTCTATATATACACACCAACACAGTCTAGAGAAAAAAGATCCAATCAGCCTTAAATAATTAAAATCAACCGTGTGTTTGTAATGTTGTGCAGGGCCTGAGTTTAAAGCTGGGGATACACTACATGACTTTAAAAATCCTAAAAAAAATCTGCAAAAACAGGGAGTATACACCAACCAACTGGCTTCAGCAGATTTTTTATGAGGACTTAAAAATAGTGGATGATACACTTAATGGCCGCACCAGCTGAGGAATCACAGACTACACGACTTTTCAATCCAACTGAGGCCAACTGAACGAACCAAACTCTCATGACAACACTTCCGAGAGCAAAAGTAAACCGAAAACTTTCAAGAAGGAGAAGAAGAGAAACAAACATGGAAACAAGATATGCAGCAGCAGTGTTTATATATGCTGAGAAAGAGAAAAGCCCAGAGAAAACACGTTTACGGTGTAGAGGTGTAGTGGTAGACGCGCGGAGTTTAGACTCTACAAACTGCAGAGGGAGCTGGACTTAAGTGACTGAAGTATCTTCTGGTAACGTAATACTGGATCCAAGACTAGGCGATGCTGGCTATTGACAGTACGCATTTCCCGGTTGGGTCGGTGACCAGTGTACACTATGCAACAGCGTCCAGTCGGCTCTGAAAAATCAAACATGTTTGATACGCTCCGAATCATGTTTGGGGAAGTCTGTTCTCCTCATGCACTTGCGGATTCGAGTCTGAACCCCTTATGCACTTACAGATTTCTGTTCCAACTTGCCACGCCAACTGGCCGCAACTCGTGCTGACTGTGGACTAGGAGTCGTCACGATTGTGAATCGTAGAGAAAATACAGTCTAAAGTCTCCAGCTGTAAATTGTGCTATGAAGCTGCGCAGTGATGAAGGCGTACCTGCTCATCATCCAAGGGGATCTCCTCCTCCTCTGCTTCCTCCTCTGGAAGAACCTGCTCCACCTTTTCTTCTGGTTCGCTGGCGGGAACTTCCTCTAGATCCTCTGCTGCAGCTGGCGCTTCGGTCTCAAGGTCAGGAGCAGAGTTGAGCTCCAGCGTGGCTGCCGGCTCGAGGTTTGATGAAGCGATCATGTCAAACGCCGCCTCGGGAGTGTCAGCAGGCAGCACGG
>NW_024611962.1:0-491 GCF_008729295.1 Plectropomus leopardus
GTTACAAAATTTCATGACTTTTCCAAAACTTTTGGAGCATATTTAGTTTCCAAAACATTTCCAAGTTAAAAAATTGCTCTTTGATAAACTCCATGACTTTTCCAGGTTTTTCGTGACCGTCTGAAGCCTGAATGAAGGCACCTCTGCTCCCACCTTCAGTCTGAACGCAGTGTGTGGTGGAATCGGCTCCAGAGTCCGTCTCCGTGTCCTCTGCTGCACACCTGCAGGAACAGGAAGCAGAGAAATGAGTCACTTCATCGCCGTCTGACCGCGAGCATCATCGACCAGAGAAAACGTTTCATCACCACGTACTTTTTCTTGTTTGGAGGAGGGCAAATGCTTAAAACCTGACTCTCCTCCTGGAATGCAGAGCTGGGGTCGGCCGCCATGAGAACACCTAAAGAGAGAAAACAGCATTATTTGTTGTTTTTGCTTAACACGGATAAAGGCCGTTACACATCAGGGGTGTATATATATATATATATATATAT
>NW_024611962.1:533-1333 GCF_008729295.1 Plectropomus leopardus
AGAAAAAAATGCATCTGTTTTTTTAAAAATATTTTTGGGAATTTCCAGAGAAAAAATAAAATAATAATAATAATATCATTTGGCATTTAAAAAATAAAATGGTGGTGATTTTTAAAGAATTGGCAACTTTTATCTTTATTTTTTTGCTTTTTTGCCTTTAAAAATTATTGGTGATTTTTGAAGAAAACATGGGTAGATTTGGAAGGTATATTTTCATTAAAAAAAAAGACACCATTTATCACAGCTTGAAATATTAAAAGTATTATTGTTGGATTTTCAAATTTCCAACGGTCCATGAACACATCATGTGTTATTATAAAAGTTACAAAATTTCATGACTTTTCCAAAACTTTTGGAGCATATTTAGTTTCCAAAACATTTCCAAGTTAAAAAATTGCTCTTTGATAAACTCCATGACTTTTCCAGGTTTTTCGTGACCGTCTGAAGCCTGAATGAAGGCACCTCTGCTCCCACCTTCAGTCTGAACGCAGTGTGTGGTGGAATCGGCTCCAGAGTCCGTCTCCGTGTCCTCTGCTGCACACCTGCAGGAACAGGAAGCAGAGAAATGAGTCACTTCATCGCCGTCTGACCGCGAGCATCATCGACCAGAGAAAACGTTTCATCACCACGTACTTTTTCTTGTTTGGAGGAGGGCAAATGCTTAAAACCTGACTCTCCTCCTGGAATGCAGAGCTGGGGTCGGCCGCCATGAGAACACCTAAAGAGAGAAAACAGCATTATTTGTTGTTTTTGCTTAACACGGATAAAGGCCGTTACACATCAGGGGTGTATATATATAT
>NW_024611963.1:0-4385 GCF_008729295.1 Plectropomus leopardus
TTTCCCTGTGGCTATATATATATATATATATATAGCCACAGGGAAAAAGATAGTGATACCATAGAGGTAGAATGCACTGTCTTGTCAAAAGAAAGGTAAAGGCTAATATGTTGGACTGTGAGAATTAAATAGATTTAAATATTGCTATATTATTGCTATTTAAAAGGTCATTTGATGTACATTTGTTTCCTTTAATAATTTGAATTTTGATGATTACTAACATATTTGGCCATATTTACCTGTCATCTTTTTCTAACCTTTTGACAGTGTGAGCGTACCTGGATAGTAATTTGCATGTTTCCTTGAGCTGGCCCATTCACAAACTGACCTGATTTTTTTGGTCCTGTTTCTGGTGTATGTTGTGATGCCTGATCATACACCTGATGAATGTTTTGCTGACCAAAAAGTCATGCAGATCAGCAGTGAGTGTAGCAGTGTGCAGAGAGAAAATTATGAAATTGAAGCCATAAATAAACAGAAAACTACTAGATAAAAACACCACATTAATCTTCATTTACTAGAGTTTTTAAAGTGCTCCATTTCAATTCATCATTGTTTCTATTTATTGGGTGTACCTGCCTTTCTGTTGGAGTATTTGCAACATAGTTCTGCTTTTTGCTCATTCAGTAATGTTTTGTTCTTTACTGTTGTGAACATCCACAATAAAATTTCCTCCAACAGATTCTGAGGAAGTGTGTAATGAGGAAATCACACAAGTGTGTATTGTGAGGATGTGGAAAGCATCAAGAAAATACTCACAATCTCTCCAGAGAGGAGTATTCTGAGAAAACAAAATCAGACAACTCCCGGATCTCATTGCTCCTTAGTGACCTGCAATAAAATCCATGAAATGCCACGGTAAGAAAAACACAATGTACATTTGGCACACACAGACACCTGGGGAGCAGGTACAGTCAGACAGTGGGAAAGAGGCAGAGAGAGGATGAAAGATCTGAAGCATTATGGACTATGAACAGTATCATAAAACCTTAATTGCTACTATTTCAGTGTCTTTTAAACAGATCCTGTGCCCCAATTCCACAGGAATAAAAGCACAATCTGTCAGAGTGGACTCAGTAAAGACTTGAAACTTTAAAAGGTCCCTCTCATCAAAAGATTTCCTCAAGGTCAGGAACATAAAAATGGCTGAGCATAAATTTATATTCACCCCGTCCCTTCTCTTCTCTCTCCCTCTCTCACACACATGCACACACACACTTTGCAGATGCAATTCTGGCAAATGATTGTATTGTATATTGTATGCCTGAATTATGCACCCACACACAAACACCATAGTGGAATTAATGAACAATAAAACACATTGGTAATAAATCTAAAGAACCTTTTTTTGTACACAATACAGACAACGAAGACATAAAATCTCCTGCAAATAAATCAGCAAGGACAACTAACAGCAAACAGCAGCAATATTCTTTATATCCTACAATGAGCGTTCCTATTCTGACATACAAAAATATAAATATATCAACACCTGGACTTTAACTAGAGTATTTCAAAAAAATGTATCTGTAAAACCTTTTAAATACAGAAAAGTCTGAGTTAACACACTTATTGTAAACAACACTGAAAAAAGTGTTGTATGAAAACAGAAAAAAAATGATTTAATTACCATTTAAACAAACCTGAATAAAATGGCTTTTAAGCACCTAAAAATGACAAGAAAAGAAAAATTGTCTTCATGTTTGATCTTCAGAGGAAAGGTTATGGGGGTTCAAAATTAAAGGTAAAAATCCAGTAAAGGTAATTAAATGTTTTATTCTCACATATAGCTCGGTAGGGAACCACAAGCACAAACATATTTATACCAAGCTGGAATGATACTGGTTGCGGAAAAGGTAAAACAGGAATGAAGTGATGTCCTCGATGGGGAAACAACATTTTGGATGGGACTATAACAGATGTTGTTTAAAGAATTTACAATCTCTCATGATCACTATCATAATTTCGCTATCTACTGTTTCCCAGGTGGGGAAATCATCATATTTCAGCTGCCTGTCTGTCTTCATCTCAAAGTTCAGATTTTTTAATACTTTTTCCATTTTTGTTTTTACAAATCAGATCGGCACAGCTCGCAGTTAATGTAACAATGCAATGTAATCCCCTCTGTTGATTTTTCTCATTGAAGAAACACCAGAGGGATCAGCTTCAGTAATGTGAATACTAAGTTTCAAAGAGGAGTTAATGAGGAGGCATGACATTCCAGCCAAGCAAAGGGGTGCCAGGTTATGATGTGTTTCCACAAAACAGGACACTGTGATAGACTGTGGTACTGCAGGCTAGAATAAGATGACGCAAAAGCCATTATCCACAGCTATTAGAGGGTCATATGCTATGAGAGCAAAGAAGAGTTATTTTGGGGGGCCATCTTTAAGAAGAAAGAGCATTAAAGTTGGAAAAATATGGCCTGAACTTGTTTATTACTAATGCAGATTTGTATATATTATTAAGGGAGCTTAAAAGGAATACTTGACCCTCAAATTGTATATCAATTACTCACCCTGTGTTACAATGAATTCATGAAGGAAACTTTTTATGTGTGCCTCCAGCAACATAGAATCCAAAAATGGAGAAAAACTTGGATGAACTGAAGTAAATAGGGCTTATGTTTAACAGCAGCAAAACTTCTGAAAACAAACTCTCACACAACTCGTGCAGTAAAATCCTTGTCTCATTTATCCAGTCATTTGCTCTGACGTTTCACAGATGAGTAGCATGTATGGGCAACTGCCTGCATTTGAAATCTGCTCAACTGAATTCAAGAATTACATTTGAGAAACAGAAAATAAGAATCAAAGCTAAAACCAACAGAGTTGAAATGTGTGTATATCAACAGCGGCAGTGGGCGTTACTATGTGGGTGCAAAGTCCAGTCACCTTTTGTGTTTAGAAAATAAGCTGGTGGTTCCCACTGGATCTCAGACTGTGCTTGTGTGCTGGGTTTAGTCACATTTCAATATCAAATCAAAATCAAAGGCAGGCCAGACAGCGCTTTGAAAGTAAAACCACGGCATTGACTCTACAACTAAAAGGCAGCGTCTGCAGAGAAGATAAAGTGGGAGAAAGCATCCAGCTTTGTACTTACTGGAGCTTGAACATTGATTTCTGGCTCGGGCAAGAATAGAGAATTTTGCAGCATTTTTATGAGAATAAAAAGCATAGACGAACTTATGAAAATAACCTGCCTTTTTTAACTTGTAACAATCACACACAACATGGGGTATCTCTTCAAGAGGAAATAATAAGAACATGCAAATTTGGATGATGACAAAATCTAAATGCCACTTTGAAACAAACTGAAGAGAAGAGTGTGATGAAAATAACAATATGTATATGCATGACATGACTCCTTATCTCCTATACCTCTAACCCCCTGCCTGTGGACTAGGAATAGGGGTGTTAGCCTGGCTGTCCCCAAAGCACAGAAATGTAACTACCAACACCTGCAAAGCTCACCAAGATTTCGTTTTCACAGCAGACATTTTGGCTTGTCATAGCAAGAAAAGCACATCTATGCGGCTGATAACATCAAGAATAGTTAATCAATCAATCAATCGATTAATGCGAGCAGGTCGTAGTATTGTGCATGCTGTTTCACTGAGACATTTGACATCAACTTGACTTATTGATGAAATTTGTTTTAACTGTGCTTTGTCACAAAGTCAAAATATTTGCCATGGAAAAGGTCTATTGGCACTTTGTATCTTGTTTAACTAATTGCTGACCAGCACTCACAAACAACAGCAGAATTTCTGACTTAAATTATTATCTGTACTAGCTTATAACAAAAACCCGCTCAAGTAAACTTATTTCAGCAGACATAAGAAACAACAGCAGGGGCGTCAACTCAGACTTCAAAGAAAAACAGAAAGATGCCAAAGCATGGTGCCAAAGAAAGGTAAAAAATAATGAGGGTGGTTGAAAATGCTAAAATGGCTGAGAACACAGAAATAACTGAGAAGAGAAACCATCTAAAGGGCAATAGGAAGTTAAAACATTTCGGTGGTATTTAATCATTTGACAACAGTTATGGTAATTGGTTTTATTTCTTTTTTTCCTCTTTGCAGCAAGACTCCTTTGTCAGTAAAAACACATATTCACTGCTCCATTCATTACGAAAATTGCGCAGTTACAGTTATCACCCTTGTAATTTAAATCATAATGATTTGTGTTTAAATGTGTCTAACAGCAGGTTTTGCGACTATTAATTTCTCTGCCAATAACTACATCTCCTAGAACAGAAGAAACATCCTGAAAAAAGCATTGTGAATCTCTACTGTGAAGGCTTCTCACTTTGAACTCAAACTAGTTGTCATGTGGATAGAACAGCCAACACAGAGACACACACGCACACATACACACACACAC
>NW_024611964.1:0-1185 GCF_008729295.1 Plectropomus leopardus
ATTATTGTTGTTGTTGTTGTTGTTTATTTTATCTTCTTTGTCTGTGTGAATTTGTGACTGTGTGAGGGGATGTATCTTTCTATAATGATGTGCATGTTTTGATGTGCAGATGAAACTTCAATAAAAAGTACTGTTTACGAAAAAAACAGAAATAAAAAAAAATCAGGTAAGTTAGTCTCGAAGTTTTGATGTTCAAGTATCAAGTATAAAATCTGGAGCTGCTCAACAGACAATGAATGGGAGCCCGATTTTTTGGACACTAAGATGGTTTATTTTCTTCTTCATACCCAAATGAGCTTTATTCAATTGCAGAGTTTTCATTTTTTGAACGGGTAGAACATTTTTCCCCCAAATTATTGTTGAGCTCCAGAGAAGAATTAAGATTTCTTTGAGCTTCTATAAATCTTAAAGAAACCTACAAAGGTAGTATTAACCCTTTAACACCTGGATTGCCATCAGTCTATTTGTGCTGCATTCAGACATCCAGAAAACTGTTTATAAATCTTTTAATTATGTATTTAAAATCATGTTACAGAAAAAAAACATAAAAACAAACAAACAAAAAGTAGCACTTTCTTCTGGGGTTTTTTCTTCTTTTTTTAAATTTTTTATTCTGCTTATTTTCACGACAATTTTCTGATAACATATGACTAATTTCTTGGTGATTTTGGGACAATTTCTTGTTATGTTGCTGGTCACCTTTTTCCCAAATATAAAGCCACTTTGCTCAAGTTTTTAAAGGGTTAAACAAACAACATTTTGGTCCGCAGACCTTAATCAGGTTAAAATGTGATGGGTTATTTGGAATAATGAGTTGGCATACATTTTTTTTTATATATACTCAAGAATCTGACTTTGCAGAAAAAAACAGATGTATCCAAACATTTTAGCGATCTATCCCATGATATCTCAGGAGAAATTATAATGCTAAAAATCAGAAAAGAAAGAATTATAAAAGCTTCTCTCTTTCGACAAATAAACTAGCTCCTTGCTCAGGTCGCTCTGGAGTTGACTGAGCGTCACTTTGGACACTATCAAAGGCCGCAGCAGTGTGAGCCAGTCAGTGTGCACAAGTGTGTGTGTGTTTTTCTGAGTGACTTCAGCCTCCTTCACTGAGGTGAAGTGGGGGCAGATTTAAATGAGTAAAGAAAACTACCCCCCCTCCACGCTCCGCTACACCCCCCC
>NW_024611965.1:0-1811 GCF_008729295.1 Plectropomus leopardus
AGACAGCAGGGCACAGCGAAAGGAGTTGGTTACTTTGCTAAGTTGGAGTTTAGCTTGTGGTCTGCAACTCTTCACCTAACAGCTTGTAGGTTTCTCCTTTAATTTTAAGCTGCGGCATGAAAGCAGCAGTATTGCAGTCAAGACCACATAAACAGAGACCAAGTCATGATCAACACCAGAGTGAATTGAGGCTGAGACAAGACTAAGACCAGATCAGTGCGAGTCCCACACTGCATGACACACCCTAAGGATCAAATGTGAAACCTACAAACGATAGGCACATCTCACATTGATCTGACAGATGCACATTCCCATGAAAATACCCTGACAAAACAAATGAATGAGCAAACAAACAAGTAGTCTGGAGCTGAAACCAACTTGTTTTATACTACTTTGCACATACAATGTTTAACTCCACATTTCTTGTCTTGAACATAAATTCAGAGTCATTTTTGAGTCTGAGATGAGACTGACACTGCCAAAATGTGGTCTTGAGACCAAGAAAGACCCCAAATACCAAAGCATTGACTAGCAGTAGAACAGCTTTTTGTTTTTGCAAAGGTCACCTTTGAAACCTAGTTGATAATATTGCAAACATGTAAATATTGTAATATGGCATTAGTGGGCCATAGGCTCAATCATTGTAGTGTTACCTCATTAAGAATTAGATAATGTCTTCACAAACGTTAATTTAAAAGACAATCTCTGTGATTATTACTCTAAGAGAGCTTTTGGTGCTGTTAGATAAGAAGACAACAGTCATCAAAAAACCATTTGTTATCCTTTCAGTAACTGTACAGCAAAATTCACATAAAATTCATGAAATCTGCTAATTTGTTGCCCTGATTATGTTATCTCAGGACCAAAGAACTGAACTTCAGGGCAGGCTTACTGACAGACATCACAATCCTTACAGGCATTGCAGCCAACATAACAGAAATACAATTGTTAATGTACAAACATATTCATAATGCTCTCAGCTGTCTATGTTGCTAAAATGCCTTGAAAAGGCAGTTTAGGAATTTAAAATGTGTCATGTGTCCTGCACGTACCTTGCAAATCACCTCATGTGGTTTTAGTCAACTACTTAGATGCATTGTATGTCTTCACTCTAAAACGCAGAGCTCCTCCAAGTTTCAATCACTCATTCTGTATTTCATTAAGAAGATGAATGGCAATTACAACGACACCGACTGGTAAATTAGATCAGAGCTTCATGCTCACAGTTAATGTAATAACCGCAGGGGAAACATTCCAGTGCACATTATGTGTAAGTAATGAATGTGTCTCAAAACAAATTTTTTGTCTTTTTCTGTGTTTTCTTTAGATTGAGGGAGAGGAGGAGCAAAGACGCTTTGAGGAGGGCAAAGCTCGTTACCTCCAGAACAAAGCAAAAAGACTCGCAGATAAGGAGCGCCAGCAGTGATGCCGTTGCTCACCAGAGTTCAACGTCTGCAACAACAGTATATCAGCCCCACACAACACATACAGTATGAAGGAAAACAAACCCTTCTCTCCTGTTCTGTAATTGTAGCCTCCTATTAAACCTGAACCTGTGATGATTTTT
Organism: Plectropomus leopardus; assembly: GCF_008729295.1. Lineage (NCBI taxonomy): Eukaryota > Metazoa > Chordata > Actinopteri > Perciformes > Serranidae > Plectropomus > Plectropomus leopardus. The sequence goes on from NW_024611965.1 coordinate 1,568, forward strand.
TTCCCGTGCTTTGCACCAAAGTGTCCACATGTGGCTGTATATGTATTTAAAGTAAAATAGTTTATTTTGGGTTTATTTTTGATTGATGTATGAAGACTATTGATGATCACTGTCAGTGCAAAGTGACAGTCTGACTGTAGAAGCACTATTTTATTCTAAGAAGATTTTTAAGTATGAAGACTTCATGATCGGTGTCAGTGCACAGTGATAGTCTGAGCGCAAGGAAAATGATGAATAAGTGAGT
>NW_024611966.1:0-2797 GCF_008729295.1 Plectropomus leopardus
GAGTAGTTTGCATCCAAGGCTTCTTTACACAAACGGAGGCAGAGTGAAGTGCTTTAGGATGTGCGTGAACTTACATAAGCCATGTAAAAGTGCTGCTTCAGCTGAAGGTACTTCCTCCATTTGTTGCTGCACTCCGGCTCCAGAGTGTTCAGTGTGTGGTCTGTGGACACAAATCCTGACCGTTAACAGCCTGTTAGAGAAGTGTTAACCAAATACCAGCCACATTATCACTATAGCTGTCACATGGGCTGTTTGAGTGGCCTCTAAAGGGCCTGTTATTACATTTAAAGCATGTTATTGAGAGGGGTCAATTAGCACAAATTGTTTGCAAATATACACAGACATAGAAATTAATGGTAACTATACAAATACAGTGAGAAATAATTAATGCTTATACATAACTAGTACAGACACCACTCTTTGCCAGGATTTAAAAAAAATAAAATAAAAACTTTAAAATAATAAACAAATAAATACTCTACATACTAAAATAATGTGTAAAAACAATATTCATCTGCAAAATCACTGCAACATGCAGGACTGTGAGAAAACTGTCAATGTGCCCTTTATTTGTTTTTTGGCCCTAAGTGAAAGTGATGAAATGAGACTACCATATCATATTGCTGTTGGTTGTGTGTACCACCATTTCAAAATGTGGCATCATTTTGTGGGTTTTAATGTAGTGCAGTGCAAGTTGTGTATAATGCTTTTCTTGCTATTAGCTCTGAGGAATCACCTTAAGGTAAGGTTGTTTTAAAGCTTTCACAGACTTTTTTAAAAGCCACTCAGAATTGAGTTTAATACAAATTTTATAATAACCAAAATTAAAGATGGACAATTTCATTTTGCTGGTGTTTATTAAAGCATAAAACCTGACTTTTGAAAGGATATTATCCTAAAAGTATCTTTTTTAGTTTACCAACAGCAGTGTGAAATATCTGGCATTACTGGCTGATTTTCTAGGCAATTTTGTGTTTTTCAGTCTGCATCTGCAATCATCATGTTTTCCCATCATGATGAGTTTCAGAAAATCAATTATTACTGAACAAAAAAAAAATGTTTACAATTATTTTGAGATTTTTCAATACACGTAAGAAGAAAAAAATACGCAAGAACAAAAGATTCATAAAATCCTACATCCCATAACTGAAAAATTTGAAAAAGACTTTTGAAAGGTTAATTTAATTACACGTAATACCAATTAAAGCCTTATTTTTAGATTAATGAATTCAATGCCTTTGAAGACTTTTTCGGGATCTGCAGGGACCCTGGTAATACTGTCATAGTGTCCTTCGTTAAAGAAGAAAAAACAATGTATCTCCATGTTAAGCACTTATTATATGCAGCGCACGTGAAATGCATTTCTACAGACTCATGCTTCACAGTCGAGCTTGACTTTAGATGTCTGCAGTATTTGCTGGATGTGTTTGTGATGAGGGTCCCTCTATGAAAGCTTCCATTACAGTACTTTACACAAAACTAATACAAAGTAACAAAAATGATGGCCAAATGGTTTTATAAACACAGACATTTAAAAAATCCCAAGTGGTAAAATACTGACCAGCCTTTTGATAGAAGTTTGCCGTCTCAAATGCCAGTGCTGCGATGAGCGTGGCGTTGTGCTTCAGTTCAATCGCTCTGGCAATTGTCACTGTAAAAAAAAAAGGAACAGACTGTAAAGAACTAAATACTAAATACATTTTGATGTAATTAGGAATTATTATTATTATTTATCTGCGGTCACTAGTCAGAGATGTTGGTCTTTATAAGTTCGATGTAAAAGATACATTATATTGCCCCTTAAGACTTTTTCTCTTGAATTTAGATCCTTCAGTATTAGAGTATACAAAAATTGCCACTGTCATGTCACAACGTTACATTGACCTCAGTTTACCCCTCACTCTTACACAGGGTTCCTACAGCTTTACTTAGATTTAAGATATTTTTAATGCCATTCAGAATTAAATTTAAGATCAGTTTTCCCTCTGGTCAAGTTAAAAAGTCAGACAATCTACTTCATATTGGGGGTTCATCTTATATCCTGATCTGTGTGAGGTTAATGCGAGAGGCATTCAGCAAATTCTTAAAGTCGAAAGTCTTAATATCCTACTCCCTTTGTCTTTGCATTTTAAGACTTTTGAAAGATTGATTTAAGACATTTTTATGCCAATTAAGGCCTTTTTTTTAGATGAATTAATTTAATGCCTTTTAAGACTGTTTTAAAGATCTGAGGGAACCCTGTTATAATAGATCTGTAGCTAATCAAAAAACTACACCTCTGCAGCCCAGCGATGTGCAGCTCAAACAGGATGAGTTGAAAAAACACAAAGTCAGAAATGTGCCTGACACACACTGCCTGCTGCATTCTTCTGGCTCATGAGTGTAGGTGTATGTAGCTTTCTGGTGTCTGCAGCAGAACTGCAGCTTGGAGCAGCTGTACCTTCTTGTGCCTCCGCCTGGCACTGGATGATATACGCATCGATGGCTCTGGGCTCCAGGTCTCGGCCCTTCTCAGCCGGGGTGATGAGACGAGGGATGTGAACCTCCTGTGAATGAGTGAATTGAGCGAGTTCAGTGAAATGTACTTCATTAACCCTTAAGGGCCCGCTTTAATATTACACATACTCATATCGCTCTTTCAAACTCAAGATGTAAAAAATACTATACATTAATATGATTTTCTACTTTAATTGCGTTCATTTTTTTAACCAGCATCAGTCCTAATCATGAATTTCAATTATTCATTAATTTTCAGAATTTTAAACCTGTAAAGGCCAGGATTTTGTCATAACTTAAA